>NC_050453.1:25239141-25401909 GCF_903995425.1 Onychomys torridus
AAAAACCAAACGTGACCCAAGACCACAATCTCAGGCGTCCACAAGATCAAGGAAGGATCTGCCGCTGGTGCAAGTCACCTAACGCTTCCTCCAAGCAGAAGGGTGAGGGCCAAGGTGTGCATAGCTGGAGACCCCTGGGGGTCTGACATCATTCAATGCTTCTGCCAGCAAGAGAATGAGTCATGTGTACACAGCCCGAGGATGCCCTGGGGGTCTGACAGTGAGAACAGTATCTCAGACTACAGTCGTGGGAAATGGCCAGAGAATGAAGGCAGTTTGTGCTGGCTGGAAGGGGAGAACTCACCAGTTGAAGCAGCTGGTGTTATGCGAAACAGTCCAGCAGCTGGGCAAATGAAGAAGCAGGCAGTTGTAGGTAGAGCAAAACCTCAGTACAGGGTCACGGATGCAGAGAGCTGGGAGGCCTGCCTCATCTCAGCACCAAAGTTAGTTATTATTATGTAGCGCTGCGTTATTCATTAAGCAGCGCTGTTTACCATGTGAGAAAAGCCACATGGCACAACAAAACCTACTCTAAGAGTTTATGAGGGGAAAGAGAACAGGGGGCAGTG
The DNA here is from genome assembly GCF_903995425.1 of Onychomys torridus. Taxonomy (NCBI): domain Eukaryota; kingdom Metazoa; phylum Chordata; class Mammalia; order Rodentia; family Cricetidae; genus Onychomys; species Onychomys torridus. Next base: position 25,239,711 of record NC_050453.1, read on the forward strand.
CTTAGGCCTATGAGAAATGGTGCAGAGAGAGAGAGGAAGAAGAGCGGGGGAGAGTCTGTGACCCGATTTTTATGGATTCCCCCGCACATGGGCATATGGGTTTATGTAGCTATGCCATGAATGTGCATAGACTATGTGATCACGCTGCACATAAATTATGTGTACACAGATTATGTAGGACGTAAAGCCCTGCAGTGACTAAACATCTTGCCTGGCTACTGGACAACTGCCTAGCTACAATTCCAGCAACAACACACTCACATATACACAATATTTAAAAAAAAAAAACTTTGTCCAGATTTCTTTTTTCCATAAATTATAGATAAAATTTTCATTAGAAGTTTCACAAAATTTCTCTCTTTTTTAACATGCTTTTCTAGATTCCTCCTTTTCTTAACTGATGCTATAAGACATTGCTTCTAACACCTCAGCATTGACATTACTTTGCTTTCATTAGCATCTGGTTTCTGCAAGCAGATTGAGCATCACCTGCAGTCAGAAAGCAAAACTTTTACATCATTGCATCTGAAATGCCTGGTGGTGTTTACTGGACCGTAGCCGAGGATGCAAAATTAGCCCTAGCTTTATTACTTACAACCTATGCAGAGTTGGCTGTATCATTTTACCTGTTGGGATTTACCTGGTTATACACATCTAAAAATGGCTTTACTAATACCAATTCAATGGCTTGCTGTGAAGATTAACTATGGCAACATACGCAAAGCACATCAAATGCCATCTGATCTATTGTTTGTGGTTGGTAAATGGTAGCTTAAAACAAATGCTGTGTTCTGTAGTAGTGAGGTACAATAATTAGCTTCTTCAAATAAATCATTCTCCTATGCTTTCATAAAGTTGATCTTCAGTTAAAAACAAGAGGCATTTGTGAAACTGAGTAGCAAATCATTTCCTGACAACTCTATTTTGCGGGAAGACTTGCCTCTCTTTCTGTGATGCTGTTAACAGTACTTCTCATCTGTGGATGGTTCACAGTGAGCTTCCTGTTACCTGTAGATCTCTCTAGGTCTACAACGATAAGGTAAACTTTCCAAAAAATTGAAAAAACCTTCCTAGATACTTTTCTAGTAGGCATCTGGATAATTTTGCTTAGATATTTGCTGGGGTAATGGTTTTATGCCCAGCATTTTCAGACCTGTGTTAGAGCATTCTACTAGGTACTTTTCTCATTGCTGAGGCAAAGTACCTGATAAGAAGGAACCTAGGTTGGTCTTGAATTCTACAACTTTCTTCCACTTCTTCTAATCTATACTACTAGGCTCAAATTGATCGCTGTGGGATGGTTTCCTGTATGCTATGAATATATGTTGTTCTGTTTGGTTGATAAATAAAATGCTGATTGGCCAGTGGCCAGGCAGGAAGTGTAGGTGGGACAAGCAGATGAGGAGAATGCTGGGAAGAGGAAGGGCTGAGTCACTGGTGAGACACAAGGAAGCAAGATGACAATGTAGAACAGAGAAGAGGTACCAAGCCACATGGCTAAACATAGATAAGAATTATGGGTTAATTTAAGTGTAAGAGCTAGTCAATAATAAGCATGAGCTAATGACTAAGCAGTTATAATTAATATAAGCTTCTGAGTGATTATTCTATAAGTGGGCCACAGGACTGTGGGGGCTTGGTGGGACCTGAGAAACATCCAACTGCACTTGATATAACTTTTCAATTAAGTTTTCTCTGACTTTTCTTTCCTAATAAAGTGATGACCCTGTCCAATGTAATTCCATTGTGTCTTTCACAGTGTCCCTTCAGAGAACTGCCAGTATATTATTGCTCTTGGTAACTAGGTAGGCAGGAACTAACATGTATTCATGTTTATGATCTTACTCTTTATACTCTACCATGTTGGCTATGGTGCAAGATCAACCAAGGCAATTTCCATGAATTAGCACATTTTATCATGTTCATACTTCTTCACTAAGTTGCTCTAAGACTTTGAAATATTATATCTAGGGGGGAAAAAGATACTAGGTATAAGGAAGCTGCTGTGGATATCACTCTGTATAAATGAAGTGCTGATTGGCCAGTAGCCAGGCAGGAAGGATAGGGTAGGCGGGACAAGGAAGAGGAAAAGACTGGGAACAGGAAGGCTGGGAGAAGACACCGCCAGCCGCTGCCATGACAAGATGTAAGGTACTGGTAAGCCACGAGCCACGTGGCAAAGTATAGATTAACAGAAATGGGTTAATTTAAGATAAAAGAAGTAGATAACAAGAAGCCTGCCACGGCCATACAGATTATAAGTACTATAAGTCTCTGTGTGCTTACTTGGTTGGGTCTGGGCGACTGTGGGACTGGTGGGTGAGAGAGATTTGTCCTGACTGTGGGCCAGGCAGGAAAAATCTAACTACAGGAAGCTGTCCCTTGAATCACTCACAGATGTGAGTGGGGTAGCCTGGATCATCAACTTTGCAGATCTCACTTTGGTCTAGCCTATGCTACCTCTTTCAGTACAGGGTTGTGTAGCTGGAAGCTTTCCCATGTCCCACCTGGTCCTGTAGCAACTTGAATACAATTAAACACACAGAAGCTTATATTACTCACAAACTGTATTGTCTATGGCAGGTCTCTTGCTAGGTAGCTCTTATATCTTAAATTAACCCATTTCTATAAATCTAGACTTTGCAACAGGGCTTGTGGCTTACAAATACCTTTACATCTTGCTTCTCCTGGTAGTGGCTAGCCTTAACTCTCCTTTCTCTTCCTGTCTATCTGTTTGGATTTCCCAGCTGCCTCTAAGCTGCCTTGCCATAGGCCAAACAGCTTTATTTATCACCCAATCAGAGCAACACATATTCACAGCATACAGAAAGACATCCACAGCAGGATTGACTGAGCTGGAAAAGCAGAGATCAAAGCACTTAGTTTATTAGATCTGAGTGAGGCCAGTAGGCCTCTGAAACATGCAGAGAGTCAGCTCTGCCAGGGTCTAATATGGTTAGAGACAATGATTTACATTTACCCTTGCTTTTTCTTAATGGACTGATTAATAAGCCTCAGGATCAAAGACTCCTGCCATTTTTCTTTGTTCTTTCACTTTAATGATAGTTGACATGCTGTCAGGGTTTCTTAGAGGAGCTTTGATTTTATTCAAAATGAGATAATAGAAATCTCACCATATTTTATGGAAATCTCACCATGTTCTTTCTATCTATCTATCTATCTATCTATCTATCTATCTATCTATCTATCTAATACATATATATCCTATAATGATCCTAAAAAGGGAGAGTAGGAATAGAATTATCCTGGTTAAAAATCAGCTATCCCTAATCTTCATTTTGTAGATAAGGAATCCTAATACTAATTCACTTCTTGTGCTGAGCACTGGCTAGGATTCAAAGTAGGAGTAAATATTGCCCTGGAAAATACATCCTGGTGCACACAACCTTTTATTTATTCCCCATTATCGGTACTCCTTTTGGAATCTTGGGCATTAGTAACTCTTCTTCTTATCTTTAGGATAGAGATGGAGTCAGGAAGAGAGACAGCAAGAGCAAGAGAGAGAGAGAGAGAGAGAGAGAGAGAGAGAGAGAGAGCGAGAGAGCGCACTATATTAACAGATGTTTGGTAAAACATAGTATACAAAGTTTCTCAGTAAAACTGGCTTTGGGCAAATGGTAAGGGCCAGCTTATGACCATTTTACATCTTCCATAAGTGTGAACTTAGGCACTGTCAATAGAAAGAGATGGGTCCCTCTGTGTGTTTCCTAATGGGAGGAAGAGCCGAGAACACCCTTTCCTGTCTTGTAAAGTATGGGGCATAAAATCTGAGGAGAAAAATGTACTCACATTTCCATTCAATTTAATAGACAAAAATTAAGTGAAGTTACTCTCCAGCTGAGCAGGAAGCTCTCAAATTTCAAAACCTTGATTGAGAACAAACATGGGAGGAGGGAGAGACAGGAAGGGTGTACACAGGGAGTCATGTAAAATATCTCTTCTAGCCAACAATGAGCAAGTTCTTCTAGAAGCTTTTAGCTTATTGCTCATCACTTCCCCCCATGCACCATAGCAACTGCCCCAAACTGGTGTGTGTGTTTCCAGTTTAATTTGTTTTTAACAGCATGTGAATTCCTCCTCTTGGATGGTTGAAGCATGGCTTTTTCTTCCAAATGTTTACTATTACCTGAAAAGAGTTACAGCTCACACCTCACTTTCCTCTTCTATAAAACAAGGAAGGTGTTCTCTGGCATGTAAGGGATTGTCACAATCAGATGTGTTAATTCTATTAACCACTAACAGGTACTGACTATCTTTCTCTTCTTTCTTTCTTTCTTTATTTATTATATTTGTGTTTTAACTCTACACATCAGCCATGGGTTCCCCTGTCCTCTCCCTTCCTGCCCCCTCCCCCTTCCCCCCCAGTCCCTCCCCTCCCTTCCCACCTCCTCCAGGGCCAAGACTCCCCTGGGGATTCATTTAACCAAGATTGGAAAAGCACAGGGACAAATGGCCAAACGAATGGAAACACATGAATTGTGAACCAAAGGCTGTGGAGCCCCCAACTGGATCAGGCCCTTGGATAAGTGAGACAATTGAATAGCTTGAACTGTTTGGGAGGCACCCAGGCAGTGGGACCCGGACCTGTCCTTGGTGCATGAGCTGGCTGTTTGGAACTTTGGGCTTACACAGGGACACTTTGCTCAGCCTGGAAGGAGGGGACTGGACCTGCCTGTACTGAATCCACCAGGTTATCTTTCTCTTCTTTATGTTTTTCTTTTCCTCTTTATCTCGGCTGTTTCTGGTTAGTCTATGGAATTCCTCTTACTAGGTACCATTCTGCAACAGATCCAATCAAGTACTGAGGCAGGACTCCCTCCAGAAGTCTTTAATCTATCCATCTAATGAATCTTGGAGGATCTAGGACAAGAGACTCCTTAAAGAAGACCATTGGCTTTTCCGGTTGAGTCTTATGGATGTCTACAACTGAAGCTTGGGCCACTTTCATTGCCAGATGACATGCTAGTGAGAATCACTTGAGACTCAAGATGCAATTTCTATCTTCTGGAAGCCCTAGTCACTGCACTAACTATAAGTAAAATAAGAAAGACAAAGCCAAACACAAAAAGAGTGTCTATAATTGTGGTCGTGGCCTTTATCCTTCAATATAATTTGACCATCTTTATGAATGTTGTCTCAAGTATTCATGCTGTACATGCATGAGGACAGGATTCTGTAATGATACACCATTGTGGCTGAGTTATTGTGGACCAAAGATTCAACAGAACTGAGGTTTAACCTGGAGTGGAGAAAACCTTGCAGTAGCCAGACCCAAGGGCAAAGTTCAGGATTTGGCCTTTTACTGCTTACCTCATCACTGTTTAAAGCTCTTGGCAGAAAGGTCCTGGAAAAAATAGAAAATATTATTACTTAGATTAGTGCCAGTTTCAGCTAAGCTCCGTTGAGTCAATAGTTCAGTGCCAGAGGACTGGTTGAGGTAGTAAGAATAAATAACTTTTAAATGTCTCTGACCATTTAAATTTATGATCTATAAAATTCTACCAAGAGAGGGGAAAATTTCCATAAATACATGGTTTAGATGTTTTAGTAGACTTAAGTATTTCAAATGTTACAGACCCCTACTGCATAGGAGGTACTGCTCAAAGGACTGGATAGATATAGTTCTGATTTAAGAAGCGTAGGTTCTATGGGAGAGGGGCGTTCAACACTGGAAGTTTTCACTGATAGGATTGATTTTCCTCAGTTACAATCAAGCTTGAGGTATCAGCCTCCAGCTACCACCAGGGTATGCAAATAATTCCATGAAGGTGGCAAGGCCTTAGAAAACATTCTTATTTATCTGAGGACTAGACTTCTTTAATCTGAGAGTCTTTAGAAATAAGTTTCTATCTATCCGAGGGGTAAAAGAAGGAAACACACACTTTCTGATGATAACTTTCTCTTTTACTTCATCTTTAAAAAATGGTCTCCGATTCCTTCTGTCTCTACACTGCTATGTATTATACATACAGCTACATTCTTTCTTTCCATACATACCGCTGTACATGTCTATACACAGTTACATCTGTTTTCACTCACTCTCTCATTCATTCATTCTCTTACATTTCTCTCGCCCTCTCTATTGCTTCTTCTTCACCTCTCACTCAGCACACACACACTTCACTCACATTCTGCACAGTTTCCTCCTCTACATTGCCACTGCTCTCTCTTAGTCAAACTCTGGGCAAGTGTGTGTTACATTTTCAGGGTCTGACCCATGGCCATAACACATGATAATTCACACAGTTTTTCTCAGGCTAGTTAGGTCACAAAGACCAGCCAGTGAGTAAACACTTAGCCTTGCATGTAACTTTTTCCCCAGACAGAGAATGACATGGAAATATAAGACTTACAATAGCAGTAGCAGGCTGAACCCTGAGTGGTAGGGGTATGTGCAGAAAGAGAATTATTGGGAGTTATGTCTACCAAAGTTGCTTCTGTTCTGACCTTGATTCATCAACAAAAAACACCTGGGATCTTGTCTTTGTGTATTTTCTGCAGAGCCAGCTTAGTCTGTTTTGAATTTGTTCTAAAATTAGCTGTATTTGAGACTGAGAATACTGTTACTTTCCTGTGTCAGTTAAGAAAAATATTCTGATATTATTTTTATACATCAGAATTATACAGATTAAACAGAAATCATCTTCCTGACCATCCACATCTATGAGTGTGTCCAAAGATGGAAAACACACTACCAATGGGCTGTGGAAGGAATCCCACAGCTGTTCTTTTTAGGGAGGTATAACAGTAGCACATGAGAAAGTTACACACAGAAGACAACCAGTTTCTAGAACTTTGCCAGGTGGTGTTCCCCATCAGGCAGTTATGCATCTGGTGGGTTGACTTGTCAAAAACTAGTTGTCACCTGCTATATACTGCTATGGCCCTCACCACACTCATGTAGGAGGCAAGCAAACAAGAGGAGTGCCCTTATAAGCAGTGACAAGGACAAGTCCATGCTGCCTCTTCCACCCTGTAGACTCTGAAGTTCAATTACCTGTCCATCATCTCATTCGATCCTCTGAGTGCTGGGAAGTTCTGCACCAGCTGGTCCAGATAAGCTGTGGCCACATGTTCTGCCAGCCCTGTATTGAGACCAGTGCAAAGAACAAAAAATGAGCACGTCCATTTTGACAGGCAAACCTCCCTTCAGAGGGAGTGCCAGCAACTGACACAGCCAAAAGAATAGAATTGGTATATCAGAGCTATACTACATGTACTAGGGCTCTGGTTTGCTTCAGAGACACAAAATGAACGTAGGAACTTCTAAGAAGTACATGAGTAATTTTGGGCCACTGCAAAAACTTGGTGAGACAAGAAGACATGTATATCCATTTTGTAGCTCACAAAGGAGGCCTGTGTTCTGTTTGCTTTACCATTTACTGCCTAATGGGAGTCTAAGTACCTTCAATGGCAGTTTAATTAGACATTTGCAAGTCAACCACACTTCGTTTTTGGATCTTATTCGTTTTGGAGGAATTGCTAATATAAAGAATGTTAGATGTCTCAGTTATTAGATATGTAAATCATTCAAACACCACATAATTTTATGAATAGAAGAGGGACCATTCACTTGTACCATTTGAAATGCTACTTGAAGGACTGGGGGGAAATTGTCAATGTTTGATGGAGAAAAAATATATTACAGTCTTATACAATTGCCTTTGTTATGTTGCATTCAAGAACTGTTTTCGTTATGATGGTTTAGATCTGCTTTTACACTCTTGAGGTTCTTAGACACGTAACCATAAAGAACAGTCTCCATTCGCCATTGACAGATAAAAGAGACACAGGCTGAGTACGTGGTGGATGAGCTCCATGTGCACATTGGTGATGCTGTGTATATTGTATATGTTGTATATTCATCATGGTTAGACAAGATAACCAATTTCTATTCTATGTAAAAAAGATAAAGAAGGGAACAAAACAAGGACACCAAAGGAAATCTGAAATCAATTTTAATGTTTATGTTCTAGTCTCTAGCAAGGAAGTGTGAATAGTCTTACGTGAAAGGGGGAAGGAAGAAACTGAAGTCAACAAGATCCATTTTAACCAAATGACAGTATATGATGTTACAACAGATTTTGTGTTTAAAATGTATACTTAGCCTGGCATAGTGGTGTATGCCTGAAATTGAAGTTCTTGGGAGGTAAGGGTGAAAAAAATCAGTTCCAGGCTAGCCTTAGTTAATGATTCCATACTGTAAAAAACCTTAGAAAACTGAAAAGAGGAAAGAAAATATATGTAAACTCAACTATTGTCATACTATATCTATCTATCTATCTATCTATCTATCTATCTATCTATCTATCTATCATCTATATATCTATCATCTATCTATCTATCATCTATCTATCTATAGCTATCTATAGCTATATCTATCTATCTTTCTGTAAGAATTTAATGCTATATATTTTTAAATATTTATAGCTTATTACTTTTGATGCTCTAAGTGATTTCTTAAGACCCACCTGATGACATTTATGGCAGAGGTTTTTCACATTGATAATTTTGAGTGGAAATCCTAAGCTTTTAATTTTTAACATCTTAAGAAAGTAGAAAATAAAGCATAAATACTAAAAACCAAAGAGGGGAACAGCATAGAGGAGATCAACTCAATCCTCTGTCATGCCTGAAATGACTTTGCATTCTCTTTGAATGAACAGTTCTTTCTTTGTGATGGGTGATGACGTCTCACTAGAGCTGGCATACATACAGGATTACAGAACATGAGTACACCATATACTTACTATCTTGAGAAATCTTGTAAACATAAAAATATTTTTATTTTCATTTTTTAGACTTCTAAAACCACAATCTAGAAAATATTAAACATGGAGATGAATTATCCCATGCCCTATGACTCCAGTACAATCTGGTCTTACCTTTTTCTTTTCCACTGATCCATACTTTTCTTATTTAAAAAAAAACCCACAGTTTATATATAGAATACAATTTACATATTGAATAACACTATAATAGAATTATTTGATGTGGTTTTAGACAGAATAAAAGGAGACATTTTTCAGGTTATAAAACCTGTCTCCGAGGACAAATTTATTTTAAATCACATTTTCTAAATGGGCTATTGTGATTAAGGTGCTCAATGACTAGTTCTGTCTGTCTTTGTACTGATGGTCAGCAGAACTAAAGAGAGATCCCAACTTTTACAGTCACTGGCTCAAATTAACAGCACATATTGGTTTCTTTGGGGATACAAAACTCATCCTCAGTTCTTCAATGCACAGAAAGTTGTGTTCACATATATCCACCATGAAATCCAAGTGGTGGAGTTGAAACAAGAACACACCTAGCTTTGTATCTTTTAAGACTCTAAGGTGCTCTTTGCCTGTGCTCCAACCTTTCTCATCAACTTGTACTTTTCTTAAAGATTTTAAGTGTATGTTTCAGGATGCAAGGCTTGGTCCTTGTACTTGTTTCTGTCTTCCTTTGTTCCAAAGGGGTTTTATAAAATCTCATGTCTATCAGTGTCATCTGTTTGTTGACAGCTCCTCACTTTAAGGCTACAGCCTAGATAACTTGCTGTATCTTTTGTGCTGTGAGATGATGCTCTTATACACTGGTTTAATAAAATGCTGGTTGGCCAGTAGCAAGGCAGGAAGTATAGGTGGGGTGAGCAGAGTAGGAGAATGCTGGGAAGAGGAAGGGCGGAGTCAGGAGTTGCCAGGTAGCCACAGAGGAAGCAAGATGACAAAACAGAACTGAGAAAAGGCACCAAGCCATGAGGCTAAACACAAATAAGAATTATGGGTTAATTTAAGTATAAGAGCTAGTCAGTAATAAGCCTGAGCTAATGGCCAAGCAGTTATAATTAATATAAGATTCTGAGTGATTATTTTATAAGTGGGCTGCAGGACCGTGGGGCCAGGTGGGACTGGAGAAAACTTTTGACTACACTTTTGAGTGTACTCACCTCATCTCTCAGCAACCACTATCTCCTGCTGTGTAAATGTGTCTTTTTCTGAGTGATGTAAAATAGTACCATATAGAATGTAGACTTTCAAGATTGACTTGTTTTCACTCAGCATACTTTTGCTGAGAGATTAGATATTACACATGTCAATGGCCATTCATTTCCATTACACATTCCCACCACTCTTTATTTAAAAGTTCATCTGTTGAGAGATACTGGAGTTATTTTCAACTTATGGCTCTTACAAATAAACTTTCTAAAGAAATTAATATACATTTTTAGTACACACATGCTTTCATTTTTCTAGAATAGATATTCAGGAGTGTAACTGATGGGTCAGAACTTGTTTATATTTAGTTTTCTGAGGAACTGTCAAATCATTTCCTAGAGTAGCTCCATTGCTTTACTTTCCCGTCAGCCATGTGGGAGGAACCTGTTTGTGCACTTCCCTGCCAGCAGTCGCTGTAAGGAGTCTACAAAGATGGCCCTCTTCAGTGTGTGGACTGGGATCTCATTACTTCCCTAGTGATGAATGATGGCAAACATCTTTCCATGTCTCTACTCCCTACACTTGCTTTTCACCAATTGTCCTTTCATTTATTTGTTCATTGTCCATTTGTATTTTTCAATCTTTTATTGAGTTTCTTGAATATTCTATGTGACTCCTGTCAGAGATATGCTTTGCAAATTCATTCTCTGCAGTTTGTCTTTCTTCTTTGTTGAGACGGGATCTTTCTAAGCTGGCTTTGTGCCTGCTATCCTGAGAGTATAGACGTCATCATACCTGGTTGTCTTTTCATGGTCTTTATAGTGTGGTCTGCAGAGAAAAACTAAAAATTCATTTAACTGTGGTTGTTCCAGTTTCTCAGTTAGTGAGAATTATCTTTTTGCTCCATAGTTATAATTTTACAGATCACAAATATTCTACAAAATGCACTTAGAATGCTGTTCCAGCCACTTCCTGACTTCTTTTCACACCATCCAAACATACCTGTTTCTGTCTATTGAACCTAATTTTCTTTCAGTTCTTTCTACTAGAGACAAAGAACCAAACTGGAATCAAACGTAGGGCAGTTCATAGCAAATTGGATGCTATAATAATGCACCAACCTCCCGAAGGGCTGATTGATGTTTCTCAAGAGCTTTTTGGGGACAAACTTAAAACAAACAAGTGACATGAAGAGTGGCGATTGTCATCTACATAGCAGCTGTTTAGAGAAGTTATTTCGATTATAACCCAGAAACAGATTTGAATCCTGGATTTACCAATACATGTTTCTGTGTCTCTAGAGGATCTTCCTTGTCTGTAAGGGTTGCAGCAAATTTAATATTCTACAACTATAAGTCATGGTGACATATCACCCAGTTGCAGACAGGGGTCTTACCTGTGAGAAAAGTGCTGCACAATCCTGATTGGGAGCATGCAAAGAGGGATGAGGTGGCCAGCCCAATGACTCTAGAGAAAGTTTTCTTGTTTGTTTGGTTTTGGGTAGGACAATCATAATGAAGACACCAGATTCTTCTCATTCCTTCTAGAATTTAGTGTTTCATCAATCCTCTACATCTCTGGGATTTCTGTATTGCAGTACTCTGAAATTTATTAATTCTAATCTCAACCCATACTGAAAATGAGTGGTAAGATTTAAATTAGACAAAATAGCACCATTTTTTATTGTAAATCTGGGTTAAGGGACATGAGGGGCAGGAGTGGAAAGGGAGGAAGAAACAGATGCAAAGCCATGCAGTAAGAAAAATACCCAGGCTTGGCTCCTAATGAATTTTAATAGCATCTTTGCTCCAAGAGAACTTCACAAAGAGAAGTACATCTCCAAGGCAATTTGGAAATCAGTTTTGAAAATGTTTTTCTTCCAACCTGTCACTGTAAGATTAGGAAACAAAGGAGTCTGTGCATATAAGGAGGGAAGAGAAGGGTAAGAATGCAAATAGCTGCTGCTGGAGGAGATGGGGTAGAGACAGCCTCTCTCCGGATCGTGAGTGGGAGCATGGAGGAACATGGTCATCAAATTGTGTTGAGCAGTTGGAGAGATGGTCCAATGGGTAAGAGTGTTTGCTGTGCTGTGTGCTGGGAGTTTAGAGCTCCCATCCTCCACATAAAAATAGCACAGGCCTGGTTGCATGCACCTGTAATTGTGCAGTGGAGACAAATGGAGCCTGGAAGCTCCCTGCCCAGCCAGCAGAGCCAAAATTATGAATTTCAGCTTTAGTAAGAAAACCTGTCGAAAGGGAATAAGTCTTTCTTTGGTTTTCATGTATGAATCCTTACCACCCAACACACACATGTTCAGACACACTCACACACATAATCAAACTGATACTTAGAAAAGTAGTTGGTTAATTGGACCCAAACATTTAACCGGGTGTGGGAGTAGATCAATCCAAGATGCAGGTTGTGGAACTGGAGATCACCCCTACAGGAAAGGGTGAAAATACAATTTAATCAGGGGGTTGCTAACCCAGAACACTGTGTTAAACATCCTCCATGGAACAGTTGGATGCTCTGTTTGTTTTTTGTTTATTTTTTAAAGGAGAATAAAAGCAGAAGTTGGCAAACAAACCTTTAATTGATCCCTAAGTTTAATACATTTGGAGACTTTTGGGCTCTGTACAACTGTATCCAGTGGTTTAGTAATTTAATGTCTGGCTCTGACTACCCACTTCTGAAGGATGGCATTGAGCTTTAATGAGAAGATGAAAAAACAAACTTGGAAGATGATGGCTGATTACATTGAACAAACAGCAGAGACAAACTGACCTCAGCCACTTTGGCTAGAGACCCTGCAGTGCCTAATGGGAAAATCTTTTGATGACTATAGTGACGATGTATGCAGAGCTGTTGTTAATGCTACAGCTAGAGATGATAAGACAGTGACTTGGACCATGGAATGTGAAAATAGAGAAGTAGTCACACACATAGGGAGGGTATACAAGGAAAGGTAGGGACTGCCTCCAAACACAGCTATCGGTCATCAGCCCCATGCACACTCAAAGAGTGGGCCCACTATTAAAAATAGGTCTGTTGTCTAAGAGAACACTTCCAGAGTATTCTCATAGGACACTGGTCAAAATTTGGGAACTGAACCAAACTCTCATCAAAGCAGAGTGAACTGCATTGAAGTTTGATTCCATCTCAATGTGGTGAAGACATAAGAGACGTCTCATTCAACTTTGTCTTATATGTCTGTGTCCATTCTTTTCTTCTTGAATGTCCATTATCCCAGTCAAAGAATTACAGTACACGTCATCCCCAGAATCCACAAATGTGTTCCTGGTCCACTTGGCAACAGCAGACTAGAATTAACATTACACATGTTTGCCTTCCCACAATACTGGAAAAAGCACTTACATTTTTATTACCACAGCAGGAAAAGACCCGTTTCTGTTCTACTCTATTCGGAAGCAATTTTTGGTGGTGAATACATGAATACAGTTTTCTAACAATCTGTTTCCTTTGTAACAGGCCCCTAGACCTTAATAGGCCCCCAGATGTTATCACAACTGACACCATGATGTTATTCCATTCAAGGCCTTGGAACCCAGCACACAGGCAATAAGAACAAAGACCTAATCCATCAACGTCCATAGATCTGGGAAAATCTCTAAATGTACCAACCTTGCTTTTTTGCTTCTGTGATTCCAATTCTAGCTAACTGTTCTTACTTATTAGCTGAGGTGTGTCAAACCAGGATATGTTTTTTGTGCTTAAAAGCCCACCCTGAGAAAAGCTCAGGACGGGACTCGGGTCCTGAACATCTAGCATAGTTGTTGACCAGCTAGTTAAAGACTTTCTATTGGCTTGAACTTGTGTCTGAGTGGTCTTCTTTGGTGAATGCCTCACACCACCTTTCACAGCATTTTCCCTGGCTGTAGTCTTGCTGATGGCTGCTTAGTTATAATTTGCTCCCTCCTCGATAACATCAGTGATTCTGATTTCAATTTTTACTTTTGTTTTGATATTTTTTCCTCATGTAACACTTGTGGGGGATCCAGGATTATAACAGAAAGGTGGAATAAACATTAAATATGTGCATTCTGTGACAGGTTTTTGTGAGTGCAAAGCTTTGCTACAAATCTATGCATTTCATTCAAATCAGTGATCTATTTGTGTGATTTCCTAAACATAATTGTGGAGTATTAAAAAAAAAATGCAACACCATAATTACATCCCTAACTAGAATTGGTACACCTGTTCTTGCATCTTTTTTTTGTTTTGTTTTGGGTTTTTGTTTTTTGTTTTTGTTTTTCCAAGACTGGGTTTCTCTGTGTAGCTTTGGTACCTGTCCTAGATCTCGCTCTGTAGACCAGGCTGACCGCGAACTCACAGAGATCCGCCTGGCTCTGTCTCCCGAGTGCTGGGATTAAAGGCGTGGGCCACCAGCGCCTGGCTGTGTTTTTGCATCTTTAAACTGGGATTTTAGCATTTTTGTACTCGGTTACTTTAATTTGGTTAGAAATGGTTCAAGCAGAACAGTGGGTCCCATTCACATGAAAACAGTGTACAAACCCAGTGAGTGTGTGCAGTGAACTGTCTTTTAGAAAACTGGATTTCTCTGTTTCTCCACATCTGTGGAAGGAATCCGTACTCTAGTGCACCGCAGCCTCTTCTCTTCTTGTACTATCTTTCCACGGACAGCCCAAGTTTGGAGCATTAGTTTAGTATTATGTCTATTAAATATTTTAATAAATTGAATAGGTAGCTCATATATTAAAACCATTTAACCATCTCAGATTTGGAGAGGATTTGAAGGTGACCCTCTGGCCAACTCTTCTTTATTTTTATTTTTATTTTTATTTTTTGTGCACAATATAACCAATTATTCATTTTTGACCATTTTCTTTCTTTTCTAACCTCCCTACCCCACCTAACTTCATGTTTTCTCTCTCTCTCTCACTTTCTCTAAGACAAAACAAAAACCAGGAAAAAACAAACAATGAATAAGACAAAAAAATTATCAAAACAAAAAGCACATTAAAAACATGGAGTCTGCTTTGTGTCGGCATAGAGCCTGCCTGGGCATGTGCTTGATAGACCCAGAGAGACACTCTGAGAAAAATGAGTTCTCTTTCCAGGCAGGGATCAGCTGCAAATAGCTTCTTGGTTAAGGATGGGACTCTGTGGCCACTTCCCATTCTCAGCCCAGCACACTCTTTGACATGTACACTGGGCCAAGACTTGCCACAAATCTTGAGGATCCCAAAATGATTAAGACACAATCCCTTTCATGAAAGAGCTGGCATCTCCAACCTGCAAGTCTAGTCAGAACAGCAAGAGAAACAGTGGCAAGGAACAGGGGAGATAATCCAGTCAGTAAGAAGAGCTCTTGCTGCCGGTGTGCAAGGACTTGAGTCTGGGTCTCTGTCAACCATGTCACAGCCAGGCACGGCCATTCACATCTGTAATCCCAGTGTCTGGGCACAAGGGTGATGGAGACAGGAGGATCCTTGGGGGGTATCAGGGGGTTGCTGGGCAGTCAAAAAATGACAAGCTCTGGGCTCATCCAGAGATCCTGTTTCGAGGAGGTAAGGCAGAGAATGAGAGTCTCTCTCTCTCTCTCTCTCTCTCTCTCTCTCTCTCTCTCTCTCTCTCTCTCTCACACACACACACACACACACACACACACACACACACACACACACACAGTGGTGACAAGGATACAAGATACGGTGTTTCTGAGGCATGTGCAGAAACTACTGAAAACTGGAAAGAAGAATGTTGATTTCTCCCTGGACCCATGGAAAAACCACATGAGAGATTTGTAGTTGTTGGGGGAGATAAGGTTAGAGAAGGTTTCAGAGTCAAAGAGGAGTCCTTTCTGAGGCTCTAGTATCACCAGATTGTTCTTTTGAAGGTATTGATGGAGTGAGGAGACTAGGAGGTGAATGGGGTAGAGTTAAGTAGACATCCCCAGGCTTCTGATTTGCAACCAAACACCAATAAATAAATAAGTAAATGGTCCCTATTACAAGGTTATTGAAGATTCAAATTTTTGCTTTATGTTTTAAAAATCCATTTTATTGTCAACAGAATGATTTGTCTGAAAACAGCACCACAGAATCTGAGCATTGGAAAGTACCTCAGAGAGTATGTCTGGGGGGAAAGGGGTAAGAACAGACTCATCCTTTGTACAGCCGGGACTAAACTCAGAATCCAGTTTTTGTTGCCTTTTTCCATTATCTTGCTTCACACACACAATCCACCCCTTTCAGGCTATACTTACACTCTCCCCAGGGTGCTAGATAATGTTGTCTATTTAGACTATTTTCATTTTTACATCATTTTCCCATGAAGATTTTGTTGTTTCCTCTTTCAGACATGACATGAGGACCTCAGGCTGGCCTGATCCCCATGGCACCTTAAAAGACAGTGTTCCCCAGGGAGAGGCAACGCTGGGGATGAGTGGTCTCAGAGGCTGCATTCCCATCAGCCCTGGGCTATCTTAGAAAAGCTGGAATACAAGCAAGGTTCATTCTTTGCGGAGGAAAACATTCACGATTGCAGCCGGCACGGCTTCTTCTGATGCCATTTACAAACATTGCGGTTTGAATCTGTTCACAGAAAAATTAATTGTCGGTTTTGAATGTTATTGCAGAAGAAGCCCAATCAGTTTCTTAGTGTACCATTCTGGGAAAATCTGACCATCTACAAGATTCTATTTCAGATGGTCTCCAGGAAACAGCTTATTAAAAGCATGCCCTTTCCGGGAGTGGCTTAAGCAGGCAAAGCTCTTTCCCTTTCAGTCCCCAAGACAATGCAGGCATTGTACGAAGACAGAAGAAAATGTGTCCATATGTATGTGGTTTAGGAAAGCTCAAGGTGCCCAACTGTAAAACGTTTCTCTCCTCACTGACACTTCTGACCTGCCCTCATATGTTTCTCTATGACTTAGACCTCACAGTCCCTAACCAAAGCTTACCTACCGAAGAATGCAAACTGACTCCCACTCACAGAGATCCTCCTGCCTCTGCCTCCCGAGTACTGGGATTAAAGGCATGAGCCACCACCGCCCAGCTGATTATTACATTTTAAGTGATAGTTAGTCAATGTATTTTCTAACCTCCTTTTATAGATAGAAAGGTAAAACTTAACAGTGTCCCGACTGCCTCCCTGCTGGCTGCAGCTCCCACCCATGGACCGAAGCAGGTACTGGGGGAAGTGCTTATTCCCACTTATCTAAACAAGTATCCAAATCTGGAGGGAAAGATTACAGGCATGCTGCTGGGAATGGACAATTCTGAGCTGCTCCACACGCTGGGTCTCTGTGTTCCAAGGTGGATGAAGTTGTGGCAGATCTGCAGGCTCACGTGCCAAAAGAGAAGCCACCCAGAGTGTGGGCACAGTTGCCGCTGCTACCTCCTAGACAAGGGAAAATATGAGCCAAAGGCCAAATAACCCATCATGAGATTCGGCAAAGGTCTGAAGACTTCCTACGTTGTCTGTGCACTCAGCACCAAGAACCACAAATTGCAAGTTTCATAGGTTATTTTAAATCAAAAGGTAAATCATGAAGCACCTAAAAATTTTTTCAGTTATAAGATTATATTTTTAGGAGGCTATGATTTTGTTTTTCATAGTGTCCTGAAGCTTCCCAAGTTCAGAAATAGGCATATTTGGATTTGAATTAATATAAGTAAATTCTGTGCTCATTTATTTGTGATGTCTTCTTCCTATTTCCTCTTGTTTGTAGTCTACTATAGGATCATTGGTTGGTTTGCTTTAGTTATAACTTCTGTATAAATGTTCTCTTTTCTCACTAGCTTTCTGAAGAAAAAAGGCCTAGCCAGGCACTAATGGCACACACCTTTAATCCCAGCACTCAGGAGGCAGAGGCAGGCGGATCTCTGTGAACTTGAGACCAGCCTGGTCTACAGAGCAAGTTCCAGGACAGCCAAGGCTACACAGAGAAACCCTGTCTTGGGAAAAAGAAAAAGAAAAATGGCCTTACTACACTGAAACTATAGCCCATACTTAAAAGAACGAGACTTCAGTTAACCTGCTTCAATATTGTCACTAAGAAAACACACATTTGAAATTACCAAAAGTCCCAACTGTTTTCTTGACCTGGATGCATATCTTTCGTTGTCCTTATTGACTACAGCATGAGGTTTAAATATTGCCCATCCAATGGGCTAAACCATAAGACCCATAAGATAATGAATATCCTCAATTTTGTTCACAGATGCAGCCTAGTAAGTAGTCCTAGAAACCTGGGTGTTTCCTGCTGTATCTGTTTACTGGACCGAGTGACCACTAAAGCCAGAATGATGGGTAGACTGTGTGGGTCTCAGTACATGTATCTAAACATGAACGTATGAGGGAGGCAAAGATATGGACAGCAATTCAGTTGATGTGAATCTAAATCCTCCAATTCAGAATTTAACTTCTATAACTCACATTGGAATTCAAACACATATTTTGCCAGTGTGTAGCATTATGTGTGCTTTCCCTTCCCAAGCTGGAATCTAAGATTTCATGGTGAGTTTCCAAAGGCTCAATGTGCACTTTGAGGATGATGTTTGGACTTCATTCATCTATCCATCCCGGTCAATACTGTGGTGTCCTTTGGTCCTCTCCATAATGGCTTCTCTCGAGATCTTAGAATTCTGTCAGTCCATCCTTCATATACACATTGGTACAGGAATTTGAGTGCAGTTTTTCAGCCCTGTCTTGAAGTCTGTCTGTGGACCTCTTTGCCTAGATACTCTAAGGCACCCATTTCTCTCATAGGATACTTTTGTGTTTCTCAGGTTCTGTTTTAAAAGGTTGGTCCATCTTCTACTCTCCAGGCCCCTGCAGACCTGGACCCATCTTCCTAGGTGTGTTAGTTACTTTTCTCATACTGTGACCAAATGACTGACAATAAATGACATAAGCATGCTCGCTTCCACAGCACATAAACTAAAATTGGAACAATACAGAGAAGATTACCATGGCCCCTGGGCAAGGATGACTCGCAAATTCGTGAAGAGTTCCATATTAATAATTAAATAAATAAATAAATGACATAAGGAAGGAAGGAGTGATTTGGGCTCACGGTTTGAGAGCATCATCTGTCCTGCAGGGAAAGCAAGATGACAGGAGCGGCTTGTGGTCGTGGTGCCAGAAGGTCAGGATCCTTGATCACATCTGGGCAGATGAAGAATCAGGGAAAATTGAATACAGATACCCAGTCGCATCTCCCCTCTGTCTCCTCTCATTCAACTGGTAAATCCAGCCAGTGGGATTTGTGTCATCCATATCTGGTTGGTTTTTCACTCCCCAGTCAATCCTCTCTGGAAAAATCCTCACTGGTGCACCCTCATCAATAGGTATTCCATAATCTAGTCAAGTTGACAAAATTCATGTCACACTGGGACCATATAAGAGATGTAGAATGAGGGTCTTCTGTTTCCAAGGCCCAGAGAACTAAGTTCACATCAACTCCCTTCTGTATCTCCTTTTCTTCCCAGGCCTGGAGAAGTATTTTTCTAGTTAATGGGGTGAGGCTCACCTGACTTCTCACTTTGTCTACTTTCCAACTATTTCACATCTTCTTTGATTCTTTCTAGAAAGTTTTGGAAAACAAATCCAAGATCAAAAGACTCACAAGGCATTTTGGTCCTCACCAGAACGGTAAATAGAAACTACAAGCTTGTATAGAAGAACAAAATGGGAAGACCACGTGGGGTGATTTCTACTTCAAAAACATTTCATCATATTTCTTCTTGGTAAATCTTTGCATTCCTGTGGGATAAGAAGATATTTCTCATCTAATCATTTGATATCTTTCCAAAAGAGATTAGAACCTGGGGCTGTCTCAAATTAGGGTCTCAAGGGAAATAAGCTCCTTAAGCAAAGCAATCCAAATAAAAACAGCAAACTACTCACAGTAGAGCTAGCCATCTTGAGGTCACTTGACAGTAGTTGCTGAGGTTGACATGGTTAGTGATGGAAGCTGGGATGTTTAGGGTGGGGTGGGGAATTCTTGAGTCCATGGCATCTTGCTGAGGCATTTTCTTAACACCCGTACATAATGTCAATGTCGTAATAGTTATCTTGGTAACAGAACATGAATCCTTGTGCATTAGTGTGCCTGTCAGTATTCGTTCTGGTTCTGGGGGACGGGGGCACAAAACAATTTGACCACACAGCTTCTGTGACAGGCTTACTGGCAGGCAACATCCAGATCCAGGAAAAGCTATAAACTGACACCACCCAGGAATCTACCCAGGGATGGGGAACTACCTAACATCCCAAACACTGGAACTATTAGATAAGGTGGCCAGATGTACCTGAGTCTAGCATACACGATTTTTGTTTTACAGATACCCCTAGATAATTGTCAGCCAATCAAGGTCCCAAATCCTGGAAATCCCCTCACCTAAACCTCTGCGATGATAAAAACAAAAACAAAAACAAAACAAAACAAAACAAAACAACAACAACAACAACAAAACCTACCCTGCCTGGGCCCAGGGCTCTCTGCTCTGCTCTCACTGCTTGAAGATTATAAAGGATCTTTGCTTTTACATATGGGATTTGGTCTCTGTGGTGGTTTTTGTGGGGGTCCCCTCGATCTGGGCATAACAATTCTCAGGTAGTATTGTCATTGGAAAGCATAAGATGGTATCTAACTATTTGGCTTTTCTAGGATTCTGCCTTTGGTATCAAACAGTTGTCTCTGTTTCAAACACCACAGGGCTGGTGGGAAGGTATGGTACTTGGAGGCCCATCATCACCTCCAGTTTCTGCTGTGCAATATTCTTGTCCAGGTGTAACTGAGCTGAATTAGATATGTCAAGAGACAGATGATGATGCACATTTGTAATCCCAGTCCTCAGGAGATATAGGCATTGATAGTAAAATGGCGCTGGTTGTTGCGCTGGTTACCAACTGAAAAGTCACAGGCCATGGCAGAACCCAATGTTAGTTTTCAGAGCTTTATTAGGAGGGAAAATGGGTGTGGGAAAGGGGACCAGGCATGGTGAGAGAGAAAGATGGGGGAGGGTGTGGAACAAAGCATAGAGGAAACAGAAAAGAGGGTGGGGGTCTATGTCCAGCTTTTTAAGGCAGGGATCGAGTGACCACATGGCAGGTAGGTAGTTGCCAGTGCCCACTGATGACGTAAGATGCTGCGCATGTACAGGATCCTAACAGGCTTGAGAATCAGGAGTTCAAGGCAAGCCTCCGCTATGTAGTGAGTTTGAGGTCAGTCTGGGCTACACAAAGCCCTACTTCCAAATCAAAACAGAAATAATTATAGTAAATGGATAGACAGTGTGTCAAGAAGCTCCTACATTTACCATTGAGCAGTTGAGGAGAGTGCTGCCTGATGTATATACACAGGCCTTTTGTTGTCTTTAACACAAGCTGAGGGGAGTACATTCTTTGTTTCCACCAGTGGCTCCAGAGAAAGAACAACTTATCTAATCTTACAATTCACATTAAAACATTTTTTTGTTAAGCATTACAGACTTGGTCTCAAATGCATGTATGCTTCCAAGGGGTAAAATTTGATCACAGCAATGACTGTGTTATCCTGGCAAGAACTCAAGATCCATAGTCAGGAAATGAGGGCTGGGGTTCCAGTTCCCTCACTTTCAGGTCCAGTGATTTGGTGTGACAAATCCTGATTTAAATCTCATTTTCTTGGGATATAAAATTACATGAATAGTCATGTCTACCTCATCAGCTAGAAAGATTAAGTGAAATCTCATCTATGAATAACACTTTGTGATCTCTGAATTAAACGAAAGCCCATGTGTTCATTATTTACACTGTTCATCTGTAATTCCTAGACTCTCTGTGTGACTCACAGTCTTCAGTTTTCCCCAGACCTTGCCAAGGTCACCCGTGATTGCATAATGCAGATACCTACCCAACAATCTAATCTTCATCTCCTTGACCCAAAGTCCTTCCCCATCAGCAATCCAATGTTGCAGAATCTGGGCCTTGGAATAGCCTGACCTCTGTGATAGTAAAATCCAATAGTCTACAATCTGATCCCCATCTCCCCAGCCCCTACTTAAAGTGGTTCTAGTCCCCCAATGCAGCCAGGCTCCTTAACTTTATTACAACTTTGTTCTTAAGCCAAGCATGGTGGCTCATGCCCAGTGTCCCAATAATCAGGACGCTGAGGCAGAAGCATTGATGTAAGTTTGAGGCCAGCCTGGTTAGGTAGTCAATTGCAAGCCATCTTGAGTTGTAAGATGATGTGGCCACTGGTAGGACTCTCATGCTCTGGGGGATGGATGGCCCTTCATCCCTGTAGAGATGGATGAGTTGGGAGAAGAACATGTTGAAGGAATTATGATCAGGGATGGAGACTACATGATCATATTTTATTTTATACATAAAATTCTCCAAAGTAAAGAAAAATTAAAAATAATAACAAATAAGAATTTAAAAAACACCAGAGTGAATAAAGAGCTAAACAAATTAAAGAAATACTGAGTGTTCAGAAAGGGAGGATTCGTTCTTCAGCTTTTTCTTTTCCTCTCAGTCCATCACACTTCTGACAGTTCCAGAGTTTCTCTGTTTTTCCTACCCATCAGGGATCCACAGTGAATCTCTCACAAGCACTTTGAAGACTAGACTTTACCCCTCTGTGATTTCCCGTGTCCCTTCATGGCTGCTGACAACTCCATCTGCATCTTCTTCTCACCCACACCTTTGAATTGCAGTGCATTCTTCCATTCCTCCGGGGTGTTGGAAATCTGGCTCCTGACCCAGTGGTGTACCCTTGTGGTCTGACGAATCTTCATCCCTGCTCAGGTTTCTCTCATCTCTCAGATGGAGCTGGCTTGTATTTCATAATGCCTCACAATGCAAATTGCTAAGAATAAAGATGAATTCTTACTCTATACTCCCTGAAACATCACTGATGACCCACAGGTACCTTAGCTTTATGGGGAACGTACCATCTATCTCTAAGCCTACAGACTTACAATTTATTCAAATACACATTTATCCCTGTAATTTCTACATCCCTTTTCATTTTGCTTTTGTTAATATTTTGTATTGTTTTGTGTTCTTGAGACAGGGCTTCACTGTATAACCATGTTGGCCTCCAACTCAGGATCTGCCTGTCTCAACTTCCTGAGTGTTGGAATACAGGCATACACTACCACGTGCCACTGACTGTTTCTACTCACAGAGGGAGAAGGAAGGTTTTTCTTCTCCAGATTAGTGTTAGTTCCTTTTACATCTGATGATTTATTCCCATAAAGCAATTTTATACCTTCATTGTTGTCTTTAAAGACCTACTTACTTTCCTTACCCATTCCTTCCTTCTTTCTTCCTTCCGCTCTGATTGTGTTTCTGTTTCTGTCTCTGTCTCCCTATCTCTCTGTCTCTCTGTCTCTCTCTCTGTCTCTCTCTGTCTCTCTCTCTCTCTCAGAGCCTGGGCTGGGCTGGACTAAAACCAAGCTGGTTCTCATCCTCGTTGTTATGAGTGACATTTCTGACATCTTCCTCATCTAAACTTCCTATGGTTCTCTAGATAACTTAATTTTCTTATCTCTTAAAATCCCATTAAGGAAAAAAAATGTGTAAGTGACACTAAGTGCTTTGGTTGTAAAACTGTCAGGCTTATCTCTTTTTAAGAAAACAGTGGTTCTCCCAGACATAAACAATAACCTTCAAATTGGGAGTCTTGGTTTAACTGTGGTTATTATTCATCATCATTAAAACAAAAAACAAAACAAAACAAAAAAAACCTGGAAGCATGTAACACCAGAGCTAAGCAGCTTTTTCCTTATAACTAGAGTTTGTTGAGAACATTGAGGGTTACATCATACAGTACCTTCACTGTATGGATAAGGAAACAGAGGTCCCAAGAGTTAAAGTGACTTGATTAGGCCAGTATTGATAATGTATGTGTGTGTTTTATTCCCCATGTCTTTGATGCCCTGGTTTTGAGGTTTTGATACTGGAAAGACTGCCCTGTACAGTACTAGTTAAGTCTTAGAGAAAGCAAAGCACCCATATGCAGACTTCGGTATAGAAAGTCCAAACCACCATCTGTTTGTTTGGGCCCAGAATAGTCTTGAACTGAACTAGATTAGTCTGGAACTGAACTTGAGATCACCCTGCTTCTCACATGTTGGGATTACAAGGATATGCCAGCATACCAGTTCAACTCTGTGTTTCATCAGACCTTTACACCACTACTCCTGTAAGGCTCCTCAGCGCTAGGTTGTAGCTGCTAAGAACTACTGTTCCAGCTCACAGCCTTCAAAATGGATTCAGAGGATACGATCTTAAACTTTTGTACTATACCTAAGCTATCTGCCTGTTCCTTCCTGGAATAACCACAACACAGGCTCTGGAGCATTTTTCACTTTCTTCCTTCTGTTGCCTGACTGGTTAGGTGGCCCACAGACTGTGGCTTGAATTTCTAGCGATCTGGGAAGATAAACTTTCTGCTTGAAAACAGTTTGGTGTCTGCTCTGACCATGCTGGTTCAGGTACATTACAACAATAACATAGTTGTTAGTAGTAAGAGATACGGGGCTGGTACCTAAATGTCAGACAGGAAACCCTTCCTTCTTTTACTTTTACCATGCTCATACAACACCAACCACCTCCAGAGAGAGCTGAAGTCCAGGGATGTGTCTCTGAAGAGGACCAAGTGAGATCATAAAGATAACTGCTGCTGGAAAAAATTTAAATACAGCACAAATGTATAGTGACATATGGTGTTAATTACTATTCCCAGAAATATCCAAAGGAATATTCATTATATCTGTTGGTGATGTGCTTATGCTCACATGTGGAAGGAGGTTAACATGAAGTTGAGCTGGAGCTAGAGAAAGGATCCAAGGTTTGCTCACCTGGGTTTTGTGCTTTCCTAATGGGCATCTGTGGAAGCTTGGCCTAAGCAGGGTAACATTAGAGATTCAGTGGAAATGCTTAGCCTTGTGGTCAATGATTATAATCCCAGCATTGGTATTGGGGGTATTGAGGCAGGAAGAACATGAGTGAAAGCCAGGCTGGGTCAGAGTGGACATGAGAAGTCACTTTGCTTGTCTTATGTACATGTGGGAATGAGGAGAGCCAAAGAGCCACCTGCACATGTTGGTGTGCCTTCAGTGAAGTGTCCTTTAAGAAAGGTTTTATACTCCATGTCTGAGGAAATTGAGACATGGTTATCTGCTTCCTAGCCAGACCAGCTAATCTGTTCTAAATGGTCAGACATCACAGACGTTGGACTCTAAATGGCCGTCTTTGTGAGAATGCTGAATTCCTGGTGTGAATTGACTGCTAGAGGGTGCAGTGGGTAAAGTGATCAGAGATGGTGAAAAGAATACCCACCTCTCTCATTGCTCTAAAGAAGTTAGAGCTAGCTCATAAAAGGTCCAACCAAGATTTTGAACATCCAGGAAACCAGTTAAGACAGTGAAGAGGACTTCTCTGAGAAGAATGAGAAGAGACAAAAGGAGGCAATTGTATCAGGAATCTTAGCAGTTCTTATTAATAAAATCAATAACTGAGGCCAGTTATTGGGGTGAATGCTGGAAGATCAGAGAAGCAGAACAAGCCACAGCTACCTCACCTACCAATTCCTCAGCTGATCCTGTTTCCTCAGACTGGAAGTTTCTGAGTCCTCATCCAAATGGATCTCAGCTGAACAGTACTGCTCAAAGCCTAAAAGCTTAACCAGCCAAATGCTTCTAGTTTCTGGTCCTCATGCCTTATATACCTTTCTGTTTTCTACCATCACTTCCTGGGATTAAAGGCATGAGTCACCATGCTTGGCTGTATCCTTGAACAGATGGATTTCTGCCTCTGGAATGCTATGATTAAAGGTGTGTGCTACCACTGCCTATCCTCTGTTTAATATTGTGGCTGTTCTGTCTCTGACCCCAGGTAAGTTTATTAGGGTGCACAATATTTTGGGGAACACAATACCACCACAGGCAATGTTTCATCCTTGAGCTCTTCTGAGAACAGGATTCCTCAGCTCCCTTTGAAGGCTTACTGAGTCAGTTTGGGACTTTAAGGCCGGAAAATGTGGATTATTTATGTAAAGATCATGTCATTTGGATCCATGTCACTTGCTGCAGGACCTGAGATGTTAAGATGACTACAATATTAATTTTCTTGTTTTTCAGCACAGCACTACCACGTCACTACTATGTTATTACTAAGTCCACTCGATGTCTGGAGAAGAGAGAACTGAAGATTTCAAATGCCTGAAACCCCAATCTTTACTAATAAAACAGAAAATAGCTCAATAGTTTTCTGACCTACCACTTATCTATGTTTCTTTTCTTTTCTTTTTTTTTTTTTGGAGTACAATTTTAAGGCAATTTAATCTCTTCTCTACATGTGTATGAAATTGACTTGACTCTCCACTTTTCTAGGACAATCATTTTGGCCCCTTAATGAATGGAATCAATAAAACTGTATGTGTTGATATTACATGAAATCGCTCATATTGGCTGGACATGATTGCATACATCTTTAATCTCAGCACTCCAAAGGCAGAGGCAGGCAAATCTCTGTTGAGTTCCAGCCTGGTCTACATAGCATGCTCCAGGTCAGCCAGGCGCTAAGTAGTGAGACCTTGTCTGTGAAAGAGAAGTCTGTCAAGCTGAACTGGAATGGAGACATATACTCAAGCTAATTAAGTAAACTCGAAAGAGTTACTCCATTACTATGTGACACCTTAGGCTTCGTGGATGTAAAAGGTCGGATTTGGAATTACTGCCTCTTATTCCTTCAGGCTTATTTGCTGTCTAGTCTCTGTGTTGGGAAAAGCAAATGCAAGGTCTCAGGCACTAAGCAAGCCTGGCAGTATTGAACATGTCTCCAGCCCCGCCATTTGTACCCTCAGCACAGCTCTTGGCCAAAGGAATTCACAAGGCCCTTGTAGCCCCATAGTCCCTGTAGAAGTTTCAGAACATGGATACCTGTTAAGAAGAGAGACAGACTGTTGGGGAAAATGAACTGAATTGCTGCTAAATTATCCCAGGAGAACATTTTAAAAAATGTTTTCAGTTTTCATTTGTTAATGAAATTCACACATGCTATTTAGACATCTCCTCCAGGGACAACAGAAAATTCAAAAGTCCTCTAGGGAATTAAGCATTTAAATTTCCCACAAACTTGATTCTTTGCAAGCAGAGTTAATCAAGTCAGGCAATGAGAAAGGAAAGGAATTGCCTTTATCCAAATATACAAAGCCGGACTTTCTTGGGAGACTCTGGTCTCTCCTAGACCTCATGGATTGCTAATGCTTTAAAAAATAATACATGGTTAAAGATTGAATCTTAATACTTATAATCATTGTATCCACTGGAATTGTGTAAGCCAGTGATTTATAGTTTTGTGGTTATCAGCGATTTCAGAACTGCTCAAAACTTCCTCTCAATTCCGCCTGTAACAGACACAGCCCATTTACTACCAGGGCCCATTCCCACAGGCTGCAGCCAGCCACTGCTTTGTTTCTCCATGAAGTGGCTTCCTCTAGTCAGCTCATGGAAGTGGAACCATGGAAGAGCCTTTTGCCACTAGCACATTCCAGTCCTTCTAAGGTTAATCCGTTGTTGTGAGCTGAACATCTCCTTTAAACTCATGTTTAAGAATAGAATAGATAAATAGATAAATAGATAAATAAAATAGAATAATATTGGGAGATAGAACTTTGGGCAAGTAATTAGCTCGAAGTGATCTTTGAGGGCAGAGTCTCTGTTGTAGCATTAGTATCTTTATAAGAGAAAGAGACTGGAATATGTTCTTCATGCTACACTAGGATTTGAGAAAATGGTTCTCTACAATCCAAGAAAAAGGTCCATGTTCTCTCCTTGGACTGTGTTGCCTCCAGGACTGTGGGAAAGAAATGTCTATGGTTTGAACCACCCAGTCTATGCTATCTTGTTATAAGAGCTCAAATTGAAAGATATTCATATTGTGATAGATGTCATGTCATTCATTTCTACTACTGAATGCTATTCCTTTGTATGTATGTACCACTCTTAATTTTTCTTTTCAAAACAGGGTTTCTTTGTATAGCCCAGGGTGTGCTGGAACTCTCTCTGTAGCCCAGGCTGGTCTCAAACTCCCAGAGATCAGCCTCTGTCTCCTAAGTTCTGGGATTAAAGGCATGCAATAGGCATGCAATACAACTGCCCGGGTATACCACTTCTTAATATCAGCTGATGCACAATTAGACAACTACTACTTTGAGGCTGTTACAAACCATAATGCTATTAATATTTGTATATCTTTCTGTGCTTATCTACCCTTTATTTTTTTTATTTTATTTATTTTTTTTTCCAGAGCTGAGGACTGAACTCAACCCCTTGTTTTGTTTTTTAAATGTAGATTTCTAAGGGTTTTGCTGCTGGGTCATATGGGGAATTAAATTGTTTTAAGAAGCTTCTTATTTTCCATAGTGGTCCCAGCATTTTACATTTCTCCCAGTGGATTCCCTGTGTCCAGATTCCTCACCAATGCTTCATCTTGCCTTTTCGATTACAGCCATCTGTGTAGCCACATCCTATTCTATTTCCCCAGTGACTATTAATGTGAAGACATTATCTGATGTCATCTGCAGGGAGATGTGTTCCTGGTGTCTTGCGAATGTGAGATTTTAACTATTTACCTTCTTGGTGTGAGTTATAAGACTGTGTGGGCTGAGTATGGGGGCATTTGAAAATGTAACCAGAAAGCGTTTCTTCACTGTGGATTTTTACTTTTCATTTTCTTCAGTGTTGTTGTTGTTGTTGTTGTTGTTGTTGTATGCTGAGATTTATAGTGCTGTTTGGAGCACTCTTCTAATTTATTACTAATGGTCCATATTCTGGAGAACTTCACACACGTATGCAGAGTGCAATGTGATCATATCCTCCCTACAATTTCTCTCCTTCAATTCTCTCCATATACCTCTAGCACTTCCCTCTCCCAACTTCCTGTCTTCCTCTTTTTGTGGATAGGTGTAGGCTAGCCATCGGAGTACAGGAATCCTACCAGTGTCCACATCCTCATTAAAGATGGTTCTCCCTTCTTGGGCAACTATCCACTGCCAATAGGGTCTCAGAATAAGGAGTTATCTGGAGAGCAACAACCACATATATTCAGGAGTTTTGGCCACATTAATCTAGTGCAGGTCACCAGAGCTGCTGGGAGTTCTAGAGTCCAACAGTCATCTCATGTCTAGATGACAGCATTTCCCAGCATTCCTCTACATCTTCTGGCCCTTAGATTTTTTTATTTGTTTATTTATTTTGGTTTTTCGAGACAGGGTTTCTCTGTGTAGTTTTGGTGCCTATCCTGGATCTCACTCTGTAGACCAGGCTGGCCTCGAACTCACAGGGATCCAGTATAGATCCAGGACTGGCTCTGCCTCCTGAGTGCTGGGATTAAAGGCTTGTGCCACCACCACCTGGCTGGCCTTTAGATTCAACCCACCTCCTCCTCTGTGATGTCCTTTGATCCCTAGTAGGGTAAGTGGTATAGGCTGATGACAATATTCCATTTAGGGCTGAGAACTGTCTCTTATTCTCAACACCTGAAGCAAATATGTATGTTCGTATTAACTACTTTCCACTGCAAAAAGAAGCTCCTGTGATGAGCGTGTCAAGAGCAGGCCAAGTCTGTGGGTGTAAACATGAATGACCATTGAGCAAATTAGCAATAGCCTGCATTAACTGAGGACCTACCCGCTAGCCATGGGGTTTTGTTTAGGATTATATGGTGCCGGTCATGAAATTCCCTCCTGTGAGAAGGCCTCAGATAGTTGGTTACCTCACATAAATAGTGCTACTATTTTCCTTGCGTTTATATTTAACCCTGTCTTCTTAGTACTTACCGCTCTCTATACATCGCTTAGTGTTGAGCCAAAGATTAACTTAAATACCCAAAGCCAAGAACATTTCCAAAGTTTTGCTGGTGGATTTATTTATGGGTTGAGAGATAATAATAAAAATTGTTTTTTCTGTAATTCCTGGCACAGAATACCCACACTTGGATTTATTCAGGATAGACTGTACCTTCACTGTCCATAAGGAACCCATCTTGGGTATCACAGCTGAGCTTACACTAATGAGGTGATATGTGGCCCCTAGACAACCTTAAGGCAGGGTTGGTTACCCCAAAGGACAAGCAGTTTGAAGACTGGAACTCACTGTCTCATTCATCCATTCCTAGGGAGTGAGGGGCAGGAGGCCTGAAGCTAGCTCTAAAAGTTTGTTGGATAATGCAATTCAGAGATCTGGCTTGGTGACGGCACCCATATGTCAGGAGGGGGCACACCTCAGTTCCCTGGGTACAGAAGTTTTTGTGCTTAGATTCCTTCGTAGGAAACTGGCAAGATAAATCTAGTTCTGTAGGCCCTCCTAACAGAATATTAATCATGCAAAAAGGGTTTGGGGAACTCTCAATGTATAGCTGGTAGATCAGAAGTAGTGGTGGTCTGGAACTCACAACTGGAATCTGAAGTGGGGATAGTCTTGTGTGTCTGAGCCTTTTAATTTGTAAAGGTTGAGGCTGGGGTTTTCTAGATAGTGTCAGAATTGAGTTGAATCGTTGCACATCTGCTTTGTCAGAGAACTGGTTCACGTCAGAAATCACACCTCAGAGCTAGGAAGTGCTCTCCATGTGCAGGTTCTTTGCAGGTCTTGCCTCACTTTGCCTGACTGCCAACCCTTCCCATATCTTTCTGTGTGTCTGGACTAGTTCTGTCAATCAGTGGTGTGTGATTGGGTTGGGCCCATCTCAGTCCACTCACTGATTCTGGGCTCCTCGGATCAGTCTGGAATATGGGAATCTGATCAGTGGCCCTATGGACAGCTCACATTCCGGATTTCACTCTTCAGTCGCTCTCCCTATTTGTCTCCCCTTCTTTCCTTCAAGCTTAACCATTTCACCATTGTTATTTTGTATTTTGTTTTCTTTGAAAAAGATCCAAGGACAATTATTAATAAGATATTTGCACACATATACCTGTGCATATACACACAAATGAATATATTTGTATTCAAATGAACTATTTATGTAAATTAATTAATTAATTTTGTCCCATTTTCTTTTCTTCTTTTCTTCTTAGTTAGAACTCATATTGGTTGTCATTAATGTAATCATTAAATAATCTCTCTAATTACCTTCCCGTTTATTCTTTCTTGTTTTGGGAGATATTATTGTACTAAGCCTGCTCTTTGTAATGATAATCATAATTTTTAAAAATGACTCAGACACATTGTAGAGATATTTTTAACTTTTTGAGGAATGAGGTTTTATTTTCACCTTTCTTTTTCTGTCCTTGAATCTCTGCAAGCCCAGTTTCCATTGTCTTTAGTGTCTTTTTATTTTTAGCTCACATCTGCAGCACCACATGCAAATTGAATTTTTACAGATTCTGCTTTCTTGAGGAGAATACCCATTGTCCCTTTTATTGTTATTTCTATAGTAATTATACACATTCTCTGTGCTATTATTACTGGGTTTTTTGTTTGAGGAGGAAATCTATTATTTGTAAAAGCAAAGTATTGGGGATGAGATCCCATGAGGAAGAGGAAGGCCTGAATGGAGGCATTATCTCAGGTAAATGGAGCTATTGTCCTAAGTTCTTTTTCACAAAGTCTTCAGTTCCTCTGTTCTTATAACATTATCATTTTTGTTTCTTTTCTCTAGGATAACTGAAAAAATAATATATTTGATACTGAAACTGTGACTGTCACAGGTTCCCCTCTGCCTTGCCTCCAGTCATTTCCTCCCTGAAGAGGGCTGGGTCAAAGAAAATCTAAGAACAGTCTCTGCTTTCAGCCTTATTCCCTGCCTATTCCTTGTTTGGGATTTGGTCTGGGTAGACACACTCCCAAGCCCCACCTGCTCCTCCTCCACCTCCTTTATGCTTTCTGTCATGCTGTCTACTCTCTTGGGTCATGGAATACAGAAATCACAGGACCCTGATTTTTACTTTGTAAATAACTTTATACAACGGGAAGTGTCTGTAGAGGGGCCCCAAAGCAGCTTGACCACACAGCAGCCAGGATAGGCCCAGACACAGCTTCTGTGACAGGCTACCTGGTAGGCAACACCCAGATCCAGGAAAGCCATAAACCAGGGATCCACCCAGGGATAGGGAAGTACCTAACATCCCAAACATCCAACCATTAGATAAGGTGGCCAAATATCCCTGAGTCTAGCACACACCTATTTCTGTTTTACAGATACCCCTAGACAAATGTCAGCCAATCAGGGTCTGGAACCCTGGAAATCTCCTCACTCCAACCTCTGCTAAGATAAAAAACACCATCCTGCCTGGGCTCTGGGCTCTCTGCTCTCACCTCTGCATTGGACAGACAGAGGGACCAAATTTGGAGCTTGTAAAGAAAGGCTCTTTGATTTTACATGTGGGATTCGGTCTCCGTGGTTGTCTTTTGGGGGTCCCTGTGATCAGGGCATGACAGTGTCAAATAAAATGGCCATCCATTCTGGTTTTCGGAATGGAATTGTTTGGTTCAGGTCCCTGGATTAAACGGTACAGCTGGGGACTACAAATGTGAGGTTTCTGAGAATCCCCTCTAAGTCCTTGGGGGCAAAGATCCACAATCTTATTCCTTTCTCGTGCCTTTTGGATGGGAGAGACATTGTGTATTCTGTCCCACACGACTCCTCTAATGCTATTCTAATTAACAGAATATTCATTCTCTGGATAACTGTCTTGGTTGTATCTGCTCTGAGGACAACCCTGCATGCATCGTCATGTGACATTGCGCCATGCTTTCACATTAACTTCCCCAAATCTTACAGAATTGAGTGAACTGATTTTGCATGGCTTCTTTGGATTTCAGTTCATTAAAAGCAGGGGTTTCTTCTAAATTCTTAGCTTATTATTGTCAGTGTATTCTCTGAAGGGAAGATTTTAGTTTCTCACTGATAGGTAAACGGCGCTGGTGGCGGTGCTGATTACCGGGCCATGGCCATGACTACCAGAGTTGCAAAGAACTTTATTAGAAGGAAGGAGGAGATAGAAGGGAAGAGAGCCAAGCCTGGGGGAAGGGAGACATGGCGGGAGCAGAGGGCAGGGAGCAGAGAGGGAACAGAGAGAGAGCACAGAGAGAGGGTGGGGGGTCTGCGTCCAGCTTTTTAAGGTGCAGATTGCAGGACCACGTAGTTGGCAGCGCCCCATGACATAAGACAGAAGACCCGAAGCTGCGCATTTGCGGGAGTGGGGGCAGGATCCTAACATTCACTGTAACTTGAATTCCTCAAACCGAACTCTGATGTTTTCTGATTACTCTTGTAAGTAGATATCATTTATTTAGTGTAAATCTAGAAAGTTTACTAAAGTTTTCTGTAGAAATCAGATCGATTTGAAGGCCCCATGTTTCTAAGGCCTTCCTTCAATTCATTTTCCTTCCTAATAACAGATACCACAGAACCCACAAATTTAGATGCAAGAGAGGACTGGCCATGAGCTCAGAGGTTGCCATCAACAGTTTTCTCCTGCTTTGATTTATTATTTTTTCTTTTTAGTTCACTGCTTTCTTTTTCTTTTTTATTATTTTATTTTATATTTCTCTATTATCAGCTTGATACAGTACAAATTCTTATCCTAATAGTGAAATGTTTCACTGAAGCTTGCCCAGTGATTGAGTAAAACCAAAACTTATTATAAGCCACAGTCATCCTAGGGTCCCCCTGCTGTGTAGCCTCCCTGGATCTGTGAGTTGCAGTCTGATTGTTCTTCACTTTATATCTAGTATCCACTTATGAGTGAGTACATACCATGTTTGTCCTTAGTTTGATTGATTTATTTATTTTTATTCTTTTTTTGGTTTTTGAAGACAGGGTTTTTCTCTGTAGCCTGTTCTCAGGAGCCTGTCCTGGAACTCACTCTGTAGTCCACACTGGCTTCTAACTCACAGAGATCTGCCTGCCTCTGCCTGTACCTCTGGAATGCTGGGATTAAAGTGGTGCACCAAGCCAGGCAGTGGTGGTGCACCAAGCCAGGCAGTGGTGGTGCACCAAGCCAGGCAGTGTGGCACACACCTTTAAATCCAGCACTTGGGAGGCAGAGGCACATAGATCTCTGTGAGTTTGAGGCCAGCCTGGGCTACAGAGTGAGTCCCAGAACAGGTTCCAAAGCTACAAGAGAAACCCTGTCTCGAAAAAAACAAAAACAACACACAAAAACAAAAACAAAAAGGCATACATCACCACCAGACAAAGAGCAGTATGCAAACAAACTCGCAAATATAGGTTAGTTCTAGGGGGAGAATAGAGATACTCAGTGGCTCACCTTTGACAATAGGCTAGAAAGAGCCTGGTTGTCACTTATATGCTGTTCCCTTGCACAAGCTAAGTGTAACGCCATGGTTCTAGTTCTGGGAAAGATGACAACATGACTCTGTCACCAACTCCAAGGGTGCTTTTTACACCTTACCAGCTAGATCTCTGCTCAACGTTTAGCATTGCTGGTGACTGGCTTATTGAATTCAACTCTGAGTCAGCATATCCAGGAACACTGTTGCTTATTCCCCTCTGATAATTTCTGGCTATGTCTGTTTGTGTTTTGTAGGCTTTTTAGTGGGGTCAATACTTTTTGTTATACAATATTCTTAGTTTCTTTATTTCATCCACTCTTTAGGAGAAAAAAAAAAAAACTTGGTGACTCCCATATATACTAACCTTGTTTGACTCTGTCATAAACTTTAGGCTCATCTATGATTTTTAAACAGACCATCTGAAGATTCAGTTCCCACTTGCTGGTGCTGTTTTGGAAGACTCTGGAGCACTAAGAGAGTGGAGCCTTGGTGCAGGAAGTGGGTCATAGGAAATGTTCCTTCGGTTTCCTTGCCTGCTCACACTTCTTATCTGCTCTCTCCGCCTGTTTCTCCAGGATGTGAACAGGCAGGTAGACCTTGCTGTGCACCCCTGCTTCTGTGAGCTCACCTGCCACCACGCCTTCTTCAGCTGCCAAAATCCTGCCACTGTGGAGCCACATGTCACCAAGGCTTCCCCTTCAAAATAAGCTGTATCGCCTCAGATTGTAAGAAAAAAAAATACTCTATCTCCTTAAATTGCTTCTCTTCAGGTATTCAGTTACCAAATGAAAAAGTGAGCCCTCCTCTCCTCATCCCGACAGTTCTATGTACTCTGAAATCTGCCCTTCACTGGCACTCAGATGCTTCTGTCTTTCAGTATGACTTCTGCTCAAGAGGCTTAAATGTCATTTACCTGGACTGTTTTATTCACTTTTCTTGTGCATTGGAACCAGAGCATCAGATAAATTCACACAATATTTTCAGATTTAAAGATCCTTTGCATGTCCCTCTTTACTGTTTCTATAAGATAATGCGCAAGTGCCTGCTAATATTGCCGCTAATATTGCCTATAAGACCTCGCCCCCATCTAGCAAAATCCCTGCTACTTCCTGCCTCCACGCTCACTTGCCTGCTCTCCCCACCCACATAATACCCTGTGCTTTGACCCATCAGTTCCCTTTCTCTAGAATGCTCTTCATACATTTCTTAGTGTGGTCAGTTCCTGGGCCGTCTTCCCCCACAAAGACTCTTTAAAGTCTCTACGTAACAGGAAGTCATGTATCTCAGTACTTACGATATGGCACTCATTTTATTTAAATGACTTTTTTCACCCTGTCTTCTCCTTACTAAAACTTTAAACCTATGGAATACTTGTAATGTAAGACTCTTCCATTAGATGGTAAAATCAAAAGCAGGATTTGCCTCGTACTATTACTGTTCCCAAGCTTTGTGACTTTAGCCAGCATGTACCTAATATATCTCTGCTGCAACTCTGAACTCAACTGCAGTTTCATCAATGTCAAAGAGTTTGTGCTTGACCAAATTTTAGTCAGCTTGACACTAGGCTTATCCATGTACTTCTCTGTAAAATCCACTTTTAGCAGAAGAATCCTGGTAAGGCATGTTAGCCAGGAATCCCATCTTTGAAATCTAACTAGATTTCTATCCTTCACCAGCCCCAGGGTATCATCTGATCACCCTGGACTGTTTGTTGAGATTCTACTTAAGTTGGTTTACTCAGAATCTCCCATACCCCTTAAGTTTCCAAACCCTACCTCACTCTACCCTTACTATAAATTCCTACTTACCTATAGTGTATTCAGAGTTAAGTCCATTCTCCCCCACTGCAAGGACCCACTGGAAGAGCCCCTCTGTCCATCACCACAATCCTAAATACCATCTCCCTTTAACAAATAATATTGTTTTCTTTTTTCTTTGACAACTGTGACTCAGGATAATATGACCTTTAAAATGATAATCTTACTGAATCTCATTTTTCATAGTGTGAGATGCTATGTTTGGGCTAATTGATCTTTCAGGACTCTTCCTGACATAAAATTCTGATTATGTAATTCCATTATCTTCTGGATTGGGGCAACTCTAAGCTGTCTCAAAAACATTGTACAATGTTTGCCAGGAGCTGCATAAAATTTATTGTTGATGAAGCCAGACATCCCGATGTATTTATAGAGATGTTTCTTTAGAATGATTGAATTATGCCTTTCTTTGTTGCCAGCAGAGGTTTATTTATTCTCCTACAGAAAAAAATTTATATTAATATTATACTCCACATATGACAATCAGTTTGAGAAACCTATTGTTCATATGCACACAAAGGAAATTTTCAACAATGTCAGGCCTCACGACTTCATAATTGAAGAGACCACGTATCACAAAAGCTGCTCTTCCTTATTTCTCTCATATTTTCACAGAGCAAAGGTTAGCTCTGATATTCTGAGCTACCAGCCAATCTAAAACAGTTACTTATAACTAAGGACTGTCCTAAAAATGTCTATGATAATAAGGAATGTCACTCAAGTGAAATTCTTTGAATTTAGGGTTAGGGAGGAAAAAAAGTCTTCACAGGAGTTTAATAAAGTAACAGAAGAGAGCAAATCATTTGCTGTTCCTGCACTCCATGGACTTGGCAGGTTTAGCCATCGATGGCTATACCAGGTAGATCTGCAGTACTGGAGGAAGTTTCAGAGCCTCTATTCTGAGAAAGGAAAACCCACCCTTTATGAATGGGGGTGCAGGATCATGAAAGTACTACGTTATTATGCAGTTCTAGCATATCTTCATTATTTCCTTTAATGTATGTGGTCCAAAGGTCAAAGATGCAGATGTGCTAATGTAGATATTTTATATATTTTTCACACCCAAACAGGAAGGGTTTTGAGACTTTGAAATATTTAGCATTGGGCTTATTTCAGAATGCATCTGTTATTATTCTAAATAAATGGGAATTGTCATTTAGTTCAATATAGAATAATCATCTCACTGGCAAGCCTAACACACAGATTCTTAATGGGGCAGATGAAACTGTGTTAAGGACAGGGATAAGGCCTGTGGTCAAGCTGGCTTCATTAGCTAGGTTGTCCAGAGAAAGTGACCTTTATACATACTGCTACCATCAACTTCTACCATTTAATTTTACATTAGCAGCAAAATCTTTGGCATTTGTAATCTGGGAAGTGTGTCTAAGGGAAAACAGATACTCCTTTTTCAATTTAATTTTTCTATTTAAAATGAAGTTGGATAATTTTTTAAAATAACACTTCATGAAAAAACACAAACATTTTCAACAATGCTTTGATTATTAAAGTAATCTAAGCAAGTAAAGTAATGTGGAAAATAAACAGAAGCATAAAAGTATACCCAGAAGTTGCCTACAAGCTTATTGCCAGAGGGAAACACAAATATCAACTGGAGCTGTCCCATGCAGTCGCTACAGTCCATCTCTCATGACTTTAGCAGGAAGAAACGGTATTTGTGAGCACTTGCCCACTGTTTTTTTACCCACTACTTTGTCTTTCTTTAAAACTAGAAACACAGTGATGAAAAAATGGTCCCCCTAAAGGGTCACCTCCAGGGACTGAACATGGGCCATCTGTTGGCACAGCAAGGACTTCAGATGAGCCGTTAGGAGACAACTATTCACATTTGTGTTTTCAGTTTTAAAAAAAGGGTAAAATAGTTAGGGCAAAATAACTAAGTGATCGCCATAACCTACTACAAAGGCAGCTTTTTTTTTTTTTCAAAAGAAAAAGTCATAAGTGACAAGCTTTAGAGTTTTGGATGCTTCATAAACCCCAATGAAAATGAACTATTTGGGGGAATTTTAGACATATAGGAGTATCTCTGAAAGGCTGCCCCATTGCAGGAGAAATCTAGCCTGCTTTGGACTGACATATCCTTTTTCCAAAGGGAAATGACCTTGCTTCAGCTTTGCTCCTGTATTGCTTTGTAGGACACTGAAATGATCTTTTTTCCAACCATATCACCAATACTGGCTTTGCTTGGAGACTTCATTTGTTTGTCTGGAAGAGAAATACATCTCTATGTCCACTTCTATTTACTATGACAGGTTTGTAGTATTAGTTTCTTTTGTAATTGTTTGGAAATTATTTTTAATGAGCATTATTATGCCAGGCACAGTACAAAGATTAGAGAGGAAATGGGATCAAGTATGAAACCTATTGCTTATTTTGAAACAGACACCTAAAAGCTATTGGGATTGAAAAAAGTTTTGAAAGCATTGATGGGGGTGGAAATATTATTAAGAGCCAAAGGTGGTGGATGACTACAGGGAAACAGTGTTTTCCAGACACAGCAGGGCATTAAGTCCTACATAAGACAGTCAGTTTGCTTTAAGAATGTAGCCCCTGGTAAGTCAATGACGCTCCAGTGGAAGGCCACACACAAAGAGTATATGTCCAGCATGAACTGTATTGGATGGGTTTAACAAAATAAAGAGGACATGAAGTTGGGTGAGTTATGGAAACGTGGGTGAATCTGGAGAGAGCTAGAGAAGGGGAGCAAATATGATCAAAATACACTGTACAAAGAACTAATAAAAAGACCAAAAAAAAAAAAAAAAAAAGGCATTGACTCCTCATCTGGACCGGCCCACAAGGTAGGGGAATGCACACCAATGTTTGACATCTCTGCCTTCATTTGCAGTCTCTGCTTTGTTTTCCCTAAAGTTACGGAGATTAAGTCATTGTCCTTCCTCTTTCCTCTTGAGTCACCTTGGAGTTCCAGAAAAACAAACAAGGGTCTTTACTCATGAAGGCCAGCCTGCATGCTGGAGCAGAATTGCTCTTGTGGGAGCCAGACTGCCCTCTCAAGTGCAGAAGGACTTCTTCAGACCACCATGAAGAAGCAGAGCTGGGATAGTGCTCAAGCCGACCAGCCCTTGACCAGTACTGCTTAATCATGCAAACCTCTTGACCTCTGCCCCAAGTCTGCCTCCGTTTAAAGCCAACCCATTTATGCATTCTTCCCAATATGACCATATTAAATCTCCTGTCTCAGCTTTTCACCATTAAGTGATGAACTTGGTGCTAGGGACCAAGCCTTTCCCTACTGGGATTGCATTCACCATCCAGATTGGTGTCTCTCCCTTTATTTGGAGTAGCAGAATGATAAGGCATGCTTGAACATAACTCAAAAGATAACTAATCATACAAAACAATGATTAAATTCCAAATTACTACTATGCCTGGTTAGGTGGGTAATTATCTGCCTGGCTCCTCACAGGAAGTAATTAACTTGTGATAGAGACACACAGTTGAGGAGATGCCCAGTTGTTTCCCTTAATTCTGCTCTGAAACTCAAGAGTTAGAAAGCCAATTAATAGTGCTTTGTCTTTTGTTTTTGTGGAAGCACTGGGAAGGTGCAAAAATGAACTATATGGTATCGACTTTTGAACCAAATATCTCAGTGGAAAGTTCAGTTCTACAACATCAGAACTATCAGATAGACCATTAAAAAGGAAGGGTAAACTTTTATTGAGTGTCAAAGCAGTGTCTAAAATGCCAGCCTTCTTCCTTTAATTGCTAAGACTATGGAGAAGACAGCTGAAACTCAGACTAAGCACCCCCATCTTCACACATCTTTTGTAAACCTGGAGGGTTCCCACAATACTGCAAAAGAGAGATAACGAACTCAGAGGTGTCTTTGACAGGGGATGAGTGAGGTCTCTAGTGGGACTTACTGATGTTTCTTCACTTCTACACTTTCAAGTTAAGTGTATTATCAAGGATCCTGAGTTTCTGAGTATCCCAGTTGCCTCATTGGTAAAATAACAACAATATCCAAAGATATCTGCAACAGAGAACAGAAGGGTGTATGTAACAGTGCATTGTGAAACTGGAGGCACATC
Organism: Onychomys torridus; assembly: GCF_903995425.1. NCBI lineage: Eukaryota > Metazoa > Chordata > Mammalia > Rodentia > Cricetidae > Onychomys > Onychomys torridus. The sequence goes on from NC_050453.1 coordinate 25,279,823, forward strand.
TTTGCATGTGACATATCGCCCTGTGCTTGTGGGGACCTGAAAAGAAACAAACTGGGAAGTTTCTCATAGAAGAAAACTGTTAAAGGAACGACATGTTCTAAGAAAAAAAAAATTATTGTTCTTTGTTTCCCCTGGCCAGTACTATGGATCGTGAATAAAAATCACCATGCTATCGTTTTAATTAAGAAATGATTTTTTTAAGATCATAGCTTACTTTAGAATATTAGGTTCTGCTTCCACATTGTTAGCTTTCAATGCTGACTTCATCTCCATTACTTCGTTTCATAAGGCAGCCAGTGAAAGTCTCCCTTTTCTACAAGGGCAGAAAGGTACAGAGAAGGGAGAAGGTCACTGACTGCCCACTCCCCTGCAATAATGGGACTCTGTTTTCTGTTCCATGGCGGTCTAAGGCTTGGAGACATATTGAAGGGCATGGCCTTGTCATTCTCATGTGGTAAGAGAAAATCCTCTTGCAGTAGAGGCCACTCATGAATAGTGTCAAGTTCTGATGCAGACATCTTCTCCATGATTCCAGACCTGGAGCCTGAGATGTTTGTCTTGAATGTAACTGATGAGAACTCCAGGCTCTGAGCATTTCCATCCTTCAGCTGTCCCATTGTATTTGCCATAAAGCAAATTGCTGGATAAAAACGGCGAGTGCTGTGCTTGGACAGTCCATTCCTCCTCTGAGTTACAGTCTCCCTCTTCTAGCAGCTGCTGTAAGACTGAAGATGCTCTACCCATTACCAAGTGGCAGCTATGACAGGCGGCAACAGGATTCATGAGTTTCAAGGAGATTCATATTGGCAGAGGGGAAGGCTACCTTTATTTGACTGGTAATCGATTTAGAAGCACTGCAGACACAAATCCAGAATTAATAAGATAAAGAAAGAAGCAGTGCAAAAATGAGACCCAAGCAAATGGCTGAAGATCTGGTCTTCTGGGACAGATGGAACCATACATCTGCTTCATAGCACTAAGAACATTACTGGGTCACAGCTGTGCTCCAAGCAGGCCTACTGATCTGGAACCAAAGTGTGAGGCTAAAGCAAGGACTCAGCTCAGGTTGCTGTGCATTGGGATAATCAAACCTCAAGCCTGGTGGGAGAGGCAAGGCGAAGGGTACTTCTTCCTCAGCTGCCAGCCTGTTTTCTACATCCATCAAGACATGTTAAGGAGAAAAGACGAATAAAGAGGGGTACCAGTAATTTATTCTTGAATGAACAATACAAAGTACGAGGGACATTGCCTACAAACACATAGTTGAAGCCAAGGTGATTTCTGACTTTGACTAGGGCCAGAACATTCTGGACAACTGGACAACATTTTTAGCTACTGTAGCCTGTTTTATATGAACAGAGGTGACTGGGATGGAGTTTGGGGCAGGATTAAAACCAAGAACACTTGCAGTTATCCAGAATGAGTCTTTGGTGTTCTTTTAGATGTACTTTGTTCGATGTATATGGGTGTTTTGTCTGCATGAATTGTGTGCACCATGTGTGTGCCTAGTGCCTGCAGAGGCCAGAAGAAGGCATCAATCAGATCCCCTGGGGCTCAAGTAATGGATGACTGTGAATCACCATATGCACTCTGGGAGCCGAACCTGGCTACTTTGGAAAAGCAGCAAGTGCTCTTAACCATTGAGCCAGCTCTTCACATTCCAGAATGAGTCTTTATAAAGAATAATCTATCCTGTGAGTATGTTCTTATCATCATTCTGGCTTTCCCAGGTCTCAAGTCCAAGTGTTCTGCTAAGTTCATCAAATGCTCACTCTGTCTGAGACCCTGACTCACCCACTGGCTCCAACTTTCAGATGGCTTAGTCAGACCATAGATAATCAAGTTTCAGTTCTGAGTTTCCTTTCAGAATGAAGTAAAGGCACAAGATCCCCTTGGGACCTCTAGTCTGACTATGCTGGTTTCCGGTTAGGAAGGAAATCTAGATGTATTTGGTGTTGAGGAAATCAAATGAAGGCAATTATGTGGAGTAAATATTTACTTCTATTTTCTGTTTTTTTTTTTTTTATCCAAATAGGTATGTTATTCTTCATTTACAAGCTCCTCTCTCTTCCTCTGTCCCCTACCCCCTTCTTTTCATCTGTTTTTGTCATTATGGTGCTGATATTTTACCCAGGCATGCTGAACACACATCTACTACTCAGTTATATCCAATCCCTAAACACCATTTCTTAATAGAGAGGAAAGTGACTATTTTGAAACAAAGATTTCTACCCACTAAGAGTATATTTGTCACATAAAGTAAGATTCTTTAGTGGCTAAAGGGGACTGAGTAATAAATAAAATGATAACTTACTTGGTAATATAGTGATCTTCCACTGTGTGCCAAAAGTTACTCATAATTTTGAGGCATAGCAAGAGCATTCTTAGTCACTTTTACATATGAGGCTAACTGAGTTACAGAGACAGGAAATGACATCATGAAGGGGTGGTGGTATGTATTTTAAACTCATGATCTTTTTACATCTAAGTTTGTGATTTTCTTACTTCATCATATTTCCTTTCTATTTAATACATTTCTAAAGAGATATATTAAGGACAACAGTGAGGGCCTGAGGTTTCCTTTGAAGAGAATTGTTAGGGAGATCTTGGTGCTCACCCTTCTTACATTGCTGTGCAGTGACATATATCATAGATCAAAAAAGCACCAAGTCAAACTGCTCACCCCATCCGGACTTCCATCCTCCACCCTTTGTAGCTGGTCTGGCTCCTTTGGTTAGGGCCGGCCTTAGCTTCCAGTCTTTGCCACTGTTCCTTTCCCTCACACACAGGCCACAGTCAAAGGGATCACTAGCTGCCCTCTGACTTTACACCTCCCCCTCCACTGTTTCTCGAGGCGTGCACTCTCCTGGGCGACCTTCCCGCTCCCCTCCATTAGGCCTTAACTTCACCATCTTTCTCAGCCCAGCGAGAGGGTCCTCTGGCCTTTGTGGCTGTGAATAACTTCCCGTGAAGGTACACACCACTCTCTCAGTATATTTCTAACAAGGAAACACTTTCACCCTGCAATGTCATTATTTGTATGTGAGTTTCATTTGCCTCTGGAGATCTATGGCTGACTCACTGCTTGGTTTTCTGGTACCTACCTTCCAAAGGAAAGCCAACATGGAAGTAAAGATACTGGAGTAAAAACATTTTAGGAATATACAGTCAAATTTTAATTTAAAATTCAGAGCATTTAAGTGTAATATTTTACAATTCAAATCTCACATGGAAAATACTCCTACTGAAAAAAATCTTCATACTTTATCTGCAATTGAATTTCACCAGTCCCGTATTTTAACCAGCAACACACCTATAATATCTTGAAGAATTCATTTCAGATGTGTACTTCCAATCTAGCACAGTGGCATCATCACTGATGAATGAAGTGACCTGAGACCACCCTTACTTATAGATGGTACAATTAAAATGGTAATTCATTCCAACTGCTAGTTTTAGGACTGATTTTTTTTTAAAGATCTCCAGAGATTTTCTCTAAACCTCACAACTAGCTACAGTGCAGCTACAAGCCTCATCACCACTAGAACTGTTAAAAAAAAAAAACCGTAAGCATGCCAGAAGAGCTCTAGAAGCTACAATGAGAGAGTGTATTGTACCTCTGTGTGCTCATGTGCCCACCTTGAGGTCAGCATTGCCAGCTCTATCAAATCTTATCCTACCAAGTCATATGTACCTCACGGCATATGATGTTTCAAAGTGTAAACTCTTAAGAGTTGGTGACTGAGCTGTTTGGTCCCCACTAACTTTTTCCCACTAAGTACAACACAAGTATTGACAGGCAGGGGGCATGCTGATGAGCCAGGAGGGAAGTCTTGGCAAAGGGACGCTGGTCACTATCTCGGTTCTCCACTTCCACCAGTGTTTCTCTCCCTGGATCCCCGCTACATACCCAGGATGCTCAGTGAAGGTCTTTTCTCCAACCTCATCCTTTCATAAGCAACCGTATGAACTTAGACTGAACAAAAGGTTAAAGGCTGGCATGTTCTCAGGGGTCCTCCTTTAAAGACTAGATTAAATACCATTCATGTTTTCTGTAAAGATTCTACTGACTTCTTGAGGTCAGCCCCTTCTTCCTGTGGGTGGCCACACTTCATAGACCCTCTAGTATCGTGCAATGTGCAGCTGATTATAACTGTACGATACACAAAATACCTTTTTATATTTATTCTGCCAATGCCATTGCAATGTCTGCCCAACAGGAAATGAGTATAAATTAGTTAAATGGCTCTGCTAGTTTTATTTAAATAGGAGAATTCCTGGATATTTAACAGAGAGTGCAACAATTGTTTAAGAATTAGAGAGTTAAACACTGAGGATAGTCAATAAGAATATTTGAGATGACAAGCAGCTTTCAACTCTGGTAACACCGGGTATGGTGACGCTAGAGCAGTTCATCCCAGCCATTGGGATGCTGAAGCAGGAGGGATGCTCTGAGTGGAGGCTAGCCTGGGCTACATAGTGAGTTCCAGGCCTGACTGAGTTACAGAGTCTGTTTCTAAAAACACTATATCTGACATTTCACTTAGCTATCTCTCCTGAGAACAGGATGATCAGTTTCGGGAATGTTCACAATGCACAGAACGTTACCAACCTTTAGTTTTTGGTTCTTCTAATTACCGTCTCCAATTGTGCTACTTTACACCTCTGACTCTCAGATACCATGACATTCTGGTCACTTTTAGTTGAGCAACACAGGCATGTCTATGTGGAAAGGGACAAGACAAGTATTGCATAGAGCCCAGTGCTCTCTTTCAGTCCTTTTTTTTTTTTTTTCTGTAAAGTTAGGGACAGGGACAAGAGGCATTCAAGTCAGAGCTTGTATGAAAACATCCACACACTGCTCTGAGGCATTATTATGACATTTTCAGCTTTCAGTGGCTTCACTCATTTCTGATGGTTCGGGCCTTTGTGGCTGGTCTCTATAAAAACAGAGAGCTTGGTTTCTTGGAGAGATGCTTACTTCTCAAAGTGGTTTCACTCCAGCCCCGCCTTCCCCACAGTCCTGCTTCTGTGCTTTTCTGGGTGGGGGATCCCTCTCTTGATTCTGTGGCTTCAGGAACTGCTCTAGAGATACTGCACCCTACCCTAAACATTGCGTGCATTCACATGCAGCCTTAGAAATAATTAGTTCTCTTCAAAGTATTTTTTCCAATAAGCCACATTGCATGTCTCCAAGGTAGACAACACAATGCCCATCTGTTCTTTATTTTGATGATTTGAAGCCCAACAAGTAAGCCATACTGGGAAGTTCCTGCATCAGAATATCTAAGGCAGGGTGAACATTCCTCCCATGCTTACACACTTGGTCTTCCCCCACATTCTTTGTGAAGTCCTCTTCAGACTCCTTACTGTTCTCCATCAGGAGCTCTGCAGTGAGCCTGCAGATCTGGAAGATGAGCAAGGAGTAGAGCAACAGAGACATCTTTTGTTGGCTTACCTACTAAGTAAGATTCTCTTGAGTAGACTCCTTGACTTAGCTTTCAACCATCTGTTCAGAACTGTAGATACTGGTCCTTCTTCATCAATGCATGGTGCCACAATGAAGCATATGAGGCCCTCATAGTGTTGGCATGTAAGTAACTCTATAGCCAAAATAAATAAGTACTGGTTATACACCATAAATATGGTTGACCATAAGATAATTCTTACATTATCAGCAGTTTAAGACTTGCGCACATATCTTTTAAATTTTTTATTTTAAACAGTAAAATATTTTCTCTGTAGGAAATAGTATAAATGATAACATTTCCCAATAAGCCCTTTTAAGCCAAATGATAGCTGAATTATACATATAAATGTTGATTAGATTCTGTGATACATAAAAGACCTATCTTAATCTTTTCAGAGAGCTAAGTTTTAGTTAAATTGTGTAAGTGATATTCCTATTCCTCTTCCCCCTCACTGTTTGATTTACGGCAGACATTTTTCTATAGGCTAATACATAATCTAAAGAGATTTTAGCCTTCCCTCCTGAAAGTATGGCCAGCATTTTCTTTCATCAGCTTGATACAGTACAAATTCTTATCCTATTAGTGAAATGTTTCTGTAAAACTTGAAAGACTTGGGCATATATCTTTCTGTTTCTTAATTGGTATGCTGGTTCCCACTTTATCTGTGTATGTTCCTAGCCAGCTTTCGAATTCACAGGCACTGCTGGTTAAGTAAGTTAGGAAGATCCTCTGTTTCTCTTGAAACCGTTAATGTGGAAGGGCTGAAGTGCCACTAATTCGATTAATTTCTGTTTGTTCTCTTTGGACATAACCAGGCAGTGTTTTTAAAGAGCAATTTCTAAGAAACATAAAATGAATCACATGTACTCAGCATGTCAATAAGTAATTAGTTCTCAATTAAAGAGGGAGAAAAAGCTACTGGTTTTGCTCTGAGGGAAGCTGGTACATTTGTCCTGGCTTGAACCATCTGACTATTTGAAGATTCAACCCAAGAAAACTTTTTGGCTTATGATGTTGTGAATCATGTTTATGGGTTGAATTGTGCCCTCCTCCAAGAAATAAGTTGGGGTTCTAACCTCCAAACTTCAGCGTGTGATAATGCTTGGAATTAGGCTATTTCTACACAAAGTAAAACGAGGTTGTTAGGATGGTTTATATGTAATATGATTGATGTCTTTATAAACGGGGAACTTTGGACATGGGCACACATAATGAGAGAATACCACGTGAGGATGAAAGCAGTGATTGAGGTGGTTATCTATCAACAACGTGATGTCTAAGACTGCCAGTAACTCACAAGAAGAGGGAAAATAGGGGAAAGACTCATCCCTATAGTTCTCAGGAGTAATTTATCTCCTGATACTTTGAGTTGGTACTTCTAGCTGTGGGACAATAAATTCATGTTATTTAAGCCACTTAGATTGTAACAGATGATATCTGTGACTAGAACACTGGTGTGCCATGGCCTTTTCCTAATCTAAAAGTTCAAGGCCAACTTCAGCCACACAGGAAATTCTAGGCCAGCCTTGAACTTCCACATTCCTCTCTCCATTTCTTTTCTTTCTTTCTTTCTTTTTTGAGGCAGGTTTCTCTGTGTAGTTTTGGTGCCTGTCCTGGATCTCATTCTGTAGACCAGGCTAGCCTCGAACTCACAGAGATCCGCCTGGCTCTGCCTCCCGAGTGCTGGGATTAAAGGCATGTGCCATTGCCGCCCAGCCATTTCTTAAGTGTTGGGGTTGCAGGCATACATCACCATGTTTGGACCTGCTTGTTTTCCAGTTCAGTGACTCCTTTTCCATTTGGTCCCTTGCAGTGAAGAATAAGAGACACAAACACCTTAAGAAATTTCTAGAATTTAATGGAAGGTGAGATGTCCTTGGCTTCAAAAGTTAGGGTGGGTTAATATCACGTGATTCAATATTGAGACCTAGCCAAGCACTGTTTAGCATGGGTTCAGAAGTTCTGTATACGGGACTAGGAAAACAGCTCAGTTGGAAAATGCTCACCACATAAGCATGAAGGCATGAGTTCCACCCATCCCCCACGTAAAAAGCCAGGTGTGGTAACACATGTTTGTAGTTCCAGCGCTGGGGAGGTGAGGACACACAGATCCCCCAGGCTTCTTTCTTGGCTGGCTAACCTTTCCTAATCAACCACTAGATTTACCATGCAAACTATTTGTGATATCTGCCATTTCTGATTGGTTAGAGTGTTAGTTGAAGATCTCAGCTTGGTTTTCCATCTGTGTGGTTTGCTAACATCTAAAATGACAGCATTAAGAGGGGTGAAATATATTCATGCCCCACATGACTGTCCATATGCTAGCTAGGACTAAGATATTCCAGGCAGGGATGCCTGGTGGTGAAAAGCACGTGCTGCTCTTGAAAGCGATCAGAGCTCAGCTCCCAGCACAGTCAGGCAGCTTGCAACTGCCTTTAACACATCCCCAGGGCATCTGATATTCTTTTCTGGCTTCCATGGACACGCACATATACACAGAGAGACAGACATATAAAGAACAGTGGAATAAAGCAAACAAAAATCAAGACAGTTTCCTAAAGCTAAAACATAAAGAAAGAACTCCTCAAAGGAAAATGGTTTGCATTAGGAAATTAAACTTCAAGGTGGAACAAGTGTGTTCTATGTCTTTCTTTCACATACTTTAAGAGAAAAGCTGTAGAGGGAGTGTCGGCAAGAAATAGAACCTGAAGCACTACAATCACCAAACAGTTAATGAGATTAAAACAGAAGAGGAAAGTGAGGGAACCCATAACTCATCCTTTCTCTCTAGAGTGATGGTGTGTCCTACAGGGGATGTTTTATATGACAGTCATGGAGATTTTTAGGTCATGTACTGAGGTGGACAATGAGTGGCTATTAAGGGTATTTAAGATAAACCAAGAAAATTGGGGCTGTGAATTGTAGCCTGGCTATCCTTTACTTTACATGTAATATTCACTTATGAGTGAGTACATACTGTCTCTGTTTTTCTGGGTCTGGGTTTCCTCACTCAGGATGATTTTTTTTCTAGTTCCATCCATTTGCCTGCAAATTTCATGATGTCATTGTTTTTTTTACCTCTGAGTAATACTCCATTGTGTAAGTGTACTACATTTCCTTTATCCATTCTTCAGTTAAGGTGCATCTAGGTTGTTTCCATGTTCTGTCTATTACGAATAATGCTGCTATGAACACAGTTGAGCAAGTGTCCTTGTGGTATGGTTGAGCATCATTTGGGTATATGGCAAGAGTGGTAAAGCTGGGTCTTGAGGTAGATTGATTCCCAATTTTCTAAAAAACCGCTATACTGATTTCCAAAGTGGCTGTACAAGTTTGCAGACTCCCACCAGCAGTGGAGAGTGTTCCCTTTACTCCATATCCTCTCTAACATAAGCTGTCATTAACATTTTTGATCTTAGTCATTCTGACATGTTTAAGATGGTATCTCAGAATCATTTTGATTTGCATTTCCCTGCTAGCTAAGGATGTTGAACAATTCTTTAAGTGTTTCTCCATCATTTGAGATTCTTCTGTTGAAAATTCTCTATTTAAATCCATACCCCATTTTAAAATTTGGATTATTAGGTATTTTGATGTTTAGTTTCTTGAGTTCTTTATATATTTTGGAGATCAGCCCTCTGTCAGATCGATCTGGGGTTGGTGAAGATCGTTTTCCATTCTGTAGCTGCCACTTTGTCTTACTGACAGTGTCCTTTGCCTTACAGAAGCTTTTCGGTGTTAGGAGGTTCAATATATTGCTGATTTCAGTGCCTCTGCTACTGGTGTTACATTCAGGAAGTTGTCTCCTGTGCCAAGTTATTTGACAAGAACGAAGTCTTTGAAGACAGAAATTGGAGAAGATATCAGAAAAATAAAAATATCTCCCATGCTTATGGATTGGTAGGATTAACATAGTAAAATGGCAACTTACTAAAAGCAATCTACAGATTCATTGCAATCCCCTTCAAAAATCCCAACACAATTCTTCACAGACCTTGAAGAAACAATATTCAACTTCATAAAAAACAAAAAACAAAAAACCCAGTATAGCTAAAACAATCCTGTATAATAAAGGAACTTCTGGAGGTATCACCATCCCTGACTTCAGTGCTATAGTAATAAAAACTGCATGGTACTTGTATGAAAACAAACAGGTGGATCAAAACAATTGAACTGAAGACCCTGTTGTAAATTCACATACCTATGAACACCTGATTTTTAACAAAGAAGTCAAAATCATACAATGGAAAAAAGAAAGCTTCTTCAACAAATGGTACTGGCGTAACTGGATGTTCACATGTGACAGAACACAAATAGATCCATATCTACCTTTTAATTTATTTTTAAAGACATAGTCTCATGCAGCACAGAATGGCCTCAAACATTCTGGGTACAAAAGATTGACCAAAGGCTGCCAATCCTCCTGCCTTTGCCTCCCAAGAGCTGGAATGACTGGTCTGAGCTCCACACCCAGCCTAGAATTTTGTTATCGTGCAGAGCTGGAAATGTGTCCTTTGAAATATAGTCATATTCTGAGGGTAAAGCCTTCATTATTGAGATGAATGGGAAGACCCTTCCACCACATAAGCACACCCCTACCCAGGACCAACTACGAACCAGGGAGCAGCCTACTCCAGACACTGGATTTCCTGTCATGTTGATTTTAGACTGTCTAATGCCCAGGACTAAGAGGCTACACTAACAGTAACAAATAAATAACACTTGCTTATGTGTAGTGGATAGTCATCCCAGCATTGGTCTGGAAGTTCCAACCCCCATTGAGGCTTCAGTAATGATCACGCCCACAAGGCGGGGCAGAGGAGGGAGTGGAAGACCGAGGATCAAGACCAATGCTGGGATGGCTATCCACTACACTTATGAGTACACAATTTATAGCTATACAATATACCCTAGCTACAAGAGCCCAGACAAGGCACACTTGTAAAATTTATGTTATAATTGATTCCCTTTTTGTTGTTACATTGAGACAGGGTCTTCTGGCACTTGTTAAGCAGATTAAACTCAAACGTGGAATGATCACCCAGCTTCTGCCTTCTGGATGCTAGGATTGTGGGCATGAGTAACTACTTTTGACATAATTAACTTTAAAATTAGTATATATTTATGTCTATTCTTTTTTGAGAGTCTCACTGTATAGCTCTAGCTGGTTTTGACCTCACTATGTAAACCAGACTGGCACTACATGGACCAGACCAGCCTCAAACTCACAGAGATCTGCCTATCTCTCCCTGTGGAGTCCTGAAATTACAGGCAAACACCACCACAGCTGGTGGAATACATTAATTTTAACATTTTCCTCAGAAATCCTTGTCAGCTCCCTTGAAATATGAAATGACAGCACCATGGGTTGTCATAAAGTCAAAATTGGAAATTTACCATAATATAAACTTTGAATAATCACATTGAGCAAATATTTTCCCTATATCAAATCTGTTTGACTGCTGATTCAGAAGGGTTCCTATATTAGCTACATTAAAATAATATAACTTCATGTGAAAGTTGAGGCAGGTATTCTAGGGTTAGAGAGAGCACAATGCCAGATCTGTGCATTTATTTAGAGATCATCACATTCAGCAAAGGTTAGGTATTTTACAGCTACAGATTATATAGTCCTTAACACAAATACTGCCTGAAGTATCCCAAATGTATAAGTCAATTTCCAAAACTTCCAACAAAGACGAACATGGCTAAGGAGGCAAGCAGATTAATAAGCTTGGAATGATTAAAGAGAAATAAAATGCAGACAACTGCTTTGAATTCACTGCTATTTTACTGCCTGAGACAGGACTCTAAACATGTACTTTAAGGACTATACATTTAGAATCTTTTTTTTTTTTTTTTTTTTTTTTAATCTAGAACATTGTGTCCTAGGTGTATCGCTGTAGTTTGGATTGCTTATGTAAAATGAACTGGAATGAATTCACAGTAAGGTTAAAATCGATACAGCAGCGCCACCCAGTGACTATACTGAACACACAACTATGTTACTGGAATTTTCCATGTTAAATTGTATTATATTTTCAGTGTAGGGACGCCTCAGCTATTTATATGAAATTATGCTCTATAATACTAATTCGAGAATATAACAAAAAATTACACATCTTACCTATTTATTCAAATCAACTAGTAAATATACTCAAAGCATATTATGACACCCATGAATAAAGAGTTCTGTATTTTCTGTGTTACCTGTAATGGCAGCAAGCCACAAATGGTACTGGTGATTCCTGTCATATGAGATGTTGAGCAAGTGTAGAATCACATTCCTGCATGTTTATGCTTTTGTATATATTCCTACATTCATTAATCCCTCTTAATGAGTAATTTAAAGGTTTTCTGTTAGATGTCCTTGATATAAAATTAATTTTTATAATTTCACTTCAGACTGCTATTCATGGATGGTCATCATTTTTAAGACAGCAGTAAATATTATTCATGAGTAAACAGAATGAGGTTATCAATGATACCACCACAGAATTTATGAATCAGCCATCATGTGACATGTTCAAATGCTAATATGACCAGGCAGCATTACAATAGCCTCTTGCATATCAAATATTGGAATACTGTTTTCGGGTTGTGAATATTGAATGGGAGCCGGGCGGTGGTGGTGCACGCCTGTAATCCCAGCACTCGGGAGGCAGAGGCAGGCGGATCTCTGTGAGTTTGAGGCCAGCCTGGTCTACAAAGCAAGTTCTAGGAAAGGCGCAAAACTACACAGAGAAACCCTGTCTTGAAAAACAAAACAAAACAACAAAATTGAATGGGATATTTTGTCATCCTTTATTCCTCATAGAAAATATGAATGAATGCAATTGGGAGGGCAAATAGAATCAAAGTGCATGTATTTTTTAAAATGGTTTTGAGGCTATTTACAATTTCTTTCTCCTGTCAGAGACACCACATTTTAAAAAGTGACTCTTGGGCTAACAAGATGACTTCATGGATAAAGGTACTTAACTAAATCCTATGACTTCCTTTTCCTCCCTGGACCCCGCACAGTGGGAAGAGAGAACCAACTCTTGAAAGCTGTCCTCTGACCTACACACACACACACACACACACACACACACACACACACTCACTCACTCACTAAAGGAAGGAAAGAAGGAAGGAAGGAAGGAAGGAAGGAAGGAAGGAAGGAAGGAAGGAAAAAAGGCTTTGTTGTTTGTTATGCCCAGATTTTGGGGACCCCCAAAAGACTACCATGGAGACCAAATCCCACATGTAAAAGCAAAAAGCCTTTATTTTAAGCTCTGGGGCTTGGTCCCTTTGTCTGTCTGAAGCAGCGGTGAGCAGAGAGCCCTGAGCTCTGGCAGGGTAGGCTTTTTTTTTTTTTTTTTTAATCATAGCAGAGGTTGGGGTAAGGGGATTTCCAGGGTTCAGGACTCTGATTAGCTTTAGGTACTCCCCCATCCCTTGGTAGATCCCTGGGTGGTGTCAGCTTATAGCATTTCCTGGATCTGGGTGTTGCCCACCAGGAAGCCTGTCATAGAAGCTGTGTAGTCAAGCTGTTTTGGGGCCCCTCCACAGATGTTTTTAAGAAAATTATTCACTTCATTAACAAACACTCCTCATCAGTGTATGCAATGTTAGGTGCTGGGAACCTAGAATATTAGGAACGAGACTGCAGGAAGAGAGGAGACAGACACAAAACAGAAGATGATATGATGTGGGTTTTGTTTGTTTGGGGTGGTTTTTTGTTTTGTTTTGTTTTGTTGTTGTTGTTTTTGTTTTTGTTTTGTTTTTCGAGACAGGGTTTCTCTGTACCTTTGGAAGCTGTCCTGGAACTCACTTTGTAGACCCAGGCTGGCCTCAGACTCACAGAGATCCACCTGCCCCTGCCTCCCGAGTGCTGGGATTATAGGCATGCGCCACCACCGCCCGGCTTGGGGTGTGTTTTGTATGGAAAAACTCCACCTCTGATATCCCTTGAGTTTCACATCATTTAACTGATTGTCATTATCTGAATATTATCAGGTGTGTTTCACAGGAATCCAGAAGTAGATCTACTAGAAAATGAAACCACCAGTCACCTCCCAAGTGAACCTCTCTATGTTACCCAAAGCAGAAAATGGCACCTCGGTTGAAAAGGTGCTTAAGCAAGAAAACTCAGTCACTTATTAGGTATTTATTAAGTATCTATAATGTACGGGGTCTTGTACCAAGCTACAGACAACTGATAGCAAACTGGGCAGTCTGCCCCATCCTTTATTTCTCCCACTTCCAGTCTGGGTTCACAATTTAATCATCAAGTTCATACATATCCACTCCCTAAATTTTTCTAGATTTGCTCCTGGCCATGTTGGCAGTGTCCCCTTACTGTAGGCCGCCATCTTCATGTACGTGGATCATTACAATGATCCCCGAACTGTTTTTTCTCTCCTATTCTTACCACACGATTTGGAACTCAATTAGTATTTTTAAGTGAATAATGAAAGTCATGAAAACAAGGGGTGAAGTCAACTAATTCAGAATAAAAGCTAAGGACGGCTTCTTAAAGATCTCTTAAGATTAAGTAAGGCTGGGGCTGGAGAGATAGCTCAGCAGTTAAGAGCACTGACTCTTCTTCCAGAGGTTCTGAGTTCAATTCCCAGCAACCATCTGGTGCCCTCTTCTGGCCTGCAGGCATGCATGTAGGCAGAACACTGCCTGCATGCATGCATGCATAAATGAATGAATGAATGAATGAATGAATAAGCAAACAAATAAATCTTTTTTTAAAAGATTAAGTAAGGATGAAGAAGAGCTTGGCAGTCAACAAAAATGAGGAAATGTCTCAGAGTATATTAAAAAAAAAAAAAACAGGGTCATAAATAGGTGAGTAGACTGGAAAAGAATGAATAGGTAAATAGTGTCAGGATCATGGAGATCCTATCATACCAGGCTATAGAGTTGGGCTTTATGGTGGAGGTGATTTTTAGGTAGGATGTTGTATAGAAAGGTAGCGGCAGAAATAAAGTCTCAAGGGGAAAATGAAAGAGTAGACTGAGTGTGTGTGTGTGTGTGTGTGTGTGTGTACACAGAGGAAGAGAAAAAATGCCATGCCAGTCAGAAAGCATGCAACTGGTCTCAGTTATGAGGCTTCCACTTATGACTTATCAATTGTATAATAATATCAAAAATATCCATTCCATAGAAATTACTTCAAATCTCAAGGGCACCAAAAAGCATGACAATATTTTCTCTAAATGCTGGGGTGTGACAACAAGCACTGCTCCTGACCGGTCAAATCATATGATCAAGGGGAAAACAACTGATACTGTGTGGATAGTGTGTTCCTAGATTATGATCCTTGGTATGTTAAGAGCATCAAACACATTTCCACAGAATACTTTGGATTTATAATGTGTTTGTCAAGGTGTGATTCCATCATTTGCTGAGGGTATCTCCGTGCTGTAATTTAACTCTCCACCATAGTAAGCATCTTTATGGTTACAATCAAACCCTAGAAAGATATGCGAATCTTGCTGTTTCATCTTTCACCTCAAAAAGCCAAGTATGTTGGTCTGCAGATAGTTCAGTCAGTGTGGGAGGCCAGCTCCCACCTTTTAAAGAGTTCCTATGGGAAGGAGAGAGGGATAAGAAACTTTTAGATAGAAAGATAATGAATAGGAGAAAGACAGAAACACAGGATAGCTTGGAGACGATGTGGATCAAAACCCACTGAATCCTTCTGCCTCTTCAAAAGAGCTTTTTACACCAATGCCAAGGTGCGGAACAAAAGACCTCCCCCTTGCTAGATCAAAGCACACCACACAGCCAAGTATAGACCCTTCCAAACACCTTGTAAACTGGCTCGTGGCCAAATCATCCCCTTATGCAGCCCAGCTGGGTAAAGCAAGCTCAGATTCTCGGACCCTGAATAATTTCTCGCTAGAAAACCTCTGTGGGTCTCTACAAGTCAGTACAGTGAAAAGGGCTTGCCTCACAAGCATGAGGCCTGCCCTAGTTCCCCAGCAGCCAGTCATGGTGACATGCACTTGTACTCCCAGTACTGGGTAGGAGGAGGTAGGCATCCCTAGAGTTCACTGGGTAGCTCAGTATCGCCTGATTGGTGAGGCGCAGGCCAATTAGAGGACCTATCTCAAAGAAAGTATATGGTGTCTCCAAGGGTGTCACTCACTCAAGGTTTTTTTTCTGCCATGCACATGTACATGTGCCTACATTCAAACACACACACATTTTAAAAAGAGTTAGTATTAGGTAACTAACTTGGAAAAAAAATCAAATTACAAAATGTATCCTTGTAATTAAGAAATGTGAACAAGCCATTATTTTATAAACAATTTAAATTATAACATACTTCCAGCTGTTAAAATTATAGTAAAAATTATCTCTCAAATAGCTCCTGATCATACATTCATCTCAGTTTTCTTCTGAGAAAGACCATGTAGTCTCTCTACACTTGGTCTTCGAGTGGTTCACGTGTTCTTAGTTTAGATGCTCAATGTTTTAGATATTGTTGAGCACCTACCATTTGTGACTTTTTTTAAAACTACAAACCATGTACAAATAAACCAAAATACAGATAATACTTATTGGGCACTCACAATTTTGCCACTTTCTTTAGCATACTATGCGAACTAATTCCCTGAATCTTAATGATACTCTATGAAGCAGAGAGGATTATTATCTTAATCTGTAGAAAGCACATGTGGTACCTGGCTCCAGGAGAGGTATTATAAGAGACAGGAAGAAATTATGATTCAGAGACTTAATTTCACTCCAGATCATTCCAAATTACTTCTCTCAGAGCAGTGTTCTGGAATGTGAGAGAAGGCCTGATCAGATGTGTGGAGAGGCCTCAAAACAGCTAGACCACACTGCAGCCATGACAGGCTTAGGGGCCCAGACACAGCTTCTGGATTCCTGGCAGGCAACTACCAGATCCAGGAAAACCCATAAGCTGACCCCACCCAGGGAAGGTCTACATCTAAGGGAAAGTACCTGACATCCCCAAAATTCCAACCATTGGATAAGGTGGCCAGATGTCCCTGAGTCTAGCACACACCTATTTTTGTTTTACAGATACCCCTAGACAAATATCAGCCAACGAGTTTCCTGAACCCTGGCAATCTCCTCACCCCAACCTCTGCTATGATAAAAAACCTACCCTGGCTGGGCTCACGACTCTGCTTTCACCTCCTCATAGGACAGAGGGACCTAGTTCAGAGCTTGAAAATAAAGGCTCTTTGCTTTTACATACGGGATTCAGTGTCCATGGTGGTCTTTTGAGGGTCCCTGAGATTTGGTCATAACAAGATGAACTATTCGAACTCCCATCTTTACAAGCCTTGCTTACAGGGGGCTCAGTTCCTTTGTACCCAAATTCCGGCTAGACTACTTTTGAACTCCTGAGGGTGGCTTTGGTCACTTACGCAATCTCTCTAACGTAGAGCGTTCTTTCTAAGACAAAATAACAATGCGTATCCACCCACTCGCGTTTCCGTCCCAAGCTTTCATGACCCTTAAGTGAAATGATGCGTACAAATATGCAAGGCAGAATCTGACCCCACCAATGCTTATCAGTGACACTGTTACTATTACAGCAGGTTTCTCTACAATGTTTTTGATTTAGGAGAGACAACACATCCTTTACCCACTGTACTCTCAGAGACCCATAGAAGGACGCAGGAACGGTCTGCTCGCTAAACGGGACACCAGCCATAACGTTCCGGAGGAAGTCGCTGACAACCGAGTAAACACCGCCCGGAACTCCGCCCCCTAGCTGCTGTGCTCCTCTGTCCAGCGGAGTCACAGTTCCGACTAGAAGCCAACTCCCTGAACAATGGTTCCGCCGGCCTGGGGCCAGGCTTGCCGCGCCGCACTTCGAGCCCCACCCACCGTGCTTCTTCTGAGCCCTCCGGGCACCCGTCGCGGAGGAAGCGCGCTCTGCGGAAAGGGGCGGGCTTCGTGCTCCAAGGCGGCTGGTTTGAAAAGTGACAACAGTTGGGGGTTTGGGGTTTGTTGTTTCGCTTGTCTCCTGTCTTCTGAGAGCTGCTGCGACCGCAGGTGAGTGCCAGCGGCCGCCGGAGGAGCGGGAGGAGATCTAGGGTCGGGGCGCCTGGGTTCGCTGACTTCAGCTTCTGCGTGTTGATTTTAGACAGGGTCTAAAGAATCCAAGTTGTCCTGGAACTCACCAGGTACCTGGGGCTTGTTTGAACTCCTAATCCTTTCGCTTCTAACTCTCGAATGCTGAAATTGCAGGTGTGAGCCGCAAGAGTGGCGTCAGTGGGACTTGTTTCGTGGTGAATGCTTGTCACTTCTCTAGGTATCCCCATTGCTCCATCTCTTACACCCAGACTCATGAATCAGAAGGTGAAAATGTCATACTTAATCCTAAAATAAGGGAGCTGAGTGTACATGGCTCTACTCGTGTGTAACAATAGGCCCTCCCCACGATTTTCAGGAACTTTCTCATTTAATTCATTAAATTTGGGAGTTACTTGCATTGCCAAACCTAATGTATAAAATTTAACAGCTGTTCCAGTGCATGCTGTGCCTTGCTTTGTAGTGTTACAGATAAAGGTGAAAGAGGAGCCAGTAGTGGAAATCTGCCCTGTTTGAGCTAGCATGTCAGAGTCATTTTACTGTATCTAAATTACTTTAGTCTGAGCTATGAACTCAAAGTAAAAGCCTCCTCTGCTTGCGCACACACACACACACACACACACGAATAAGTTGGAACTGGAATTGCACTGAAAGACTGAGAATTCGGATATGAGACAAGGTCATTATGCCCACTAATTGCAGGTGTAAGCCTCTTGATAGCTTCAGATTGGGAAACTGGTTGTCAGAAATTCCCAGACAAGTGTAATGAGGCACAGAGATTTCCATGCAGGTGTAATGAGGCATTGGAAGTTTAGGAGAAGTCTTGAAGGGATTAACTTGAACCAGAAAGAGCATTAGATTATTAAAGACTTTAGAAACTTGAGGGGAAAAGATTGAAATCTGTGTGATAGGTAAGCCGATTGTACATTTGTGAGGATTTGATGCTTTATAAGTATTAACCCTAGAACAGTGTACATCACATCAGCAGAGGGAGTGTGTGTGATAATAATCATGAAGATATTTTAGACTCACTGCCTTGTTAAAATCTCTAATCCAGGTGTAGCTTGCTTTATCAAGTATCCTCTTAGTAATGGTTTTACGAACAGTTTCAAAAACCAAGACTTAAGATGAAACGTATTGAATACTTATTTACTCTTTTCCCTCTGAAAGCTTCGTCATGTTAATCTATGAAATAAACTGACCTCAGAATATTGGGGGGGGGGGGGGACGACAACCCAGAATCTAATATGTGCCTAACACACGGGAGGACTAGACTGGCTGATTATAAAGAGAGTGGTCAGAGGCTAGGAAGTGACTGAGGATTTGGAACTGTGGCCGGAGGGCATGCACAGTGAATGGAGACTGTATTGCTCTACTGATGAAGTTTCTCCCATGCCATCGCCATCTGTACCTGGGCAGGGATCAGAAATAGTCCTTTCTTGTGCAGAGATCTTTCCTCTGCAGAGAGGGCGCTGTACTGTGGAGAAGCCTCTGCCTGGGTCTACACTTTTCTAATGTAAACATCCGTAAACTTCTTTCTACAGAAGGACCTTGCTGAGCCATTCCTGAGTCTGCAGAGGTATGTAGTTTCTTGAAACACACCAAACTACTATACTTGTGGTAGGATAATTTACTTTCCCGTGCATTTGTAATTTATACTGAAATAGATAGCTAATGTGTGAAGGGTCCAAATCTAGATCTGAGATGATCCTATCTCTGACACAAAAGTTTGCACTTATGAAATTCAGTAGTAGAAGATGAAAATAGCTTAAAGTTCAAATATTGATATAAGAAGAGTGTGGGGGAAATCCAGGCTCACATAGGATGGCCATGTTGACGCTCTTAGCATTTCTTTCAGTGGACTGTAAATGCATTTCTACATGAGTGCTACAGTTACCCACAATCAGTAGAGGTAATTCCTTGCTGTGTTAATACTCTGCCCTAGATTGACCGGATCTGGAGTGTTGAATTCATTTGGTATTATGTTTTAAGAAGATATTGACTATCTGTGGAAATAGCCCCATTAGGAAAGGCAGGACCTTTTGTTTTAAGTTCTAGGCATGGTCCAATAGTTCTCAACATTGTGGAGAGGGAGACAGGCAGATGTCTGGTGGTCGGTGTGGTGATACTTTATTTGTGCAGCCCAATAAAACTTATCTGGGGATCAGAGAACAGAGCCAGCCATCAAACTAGACATAGATGTCAGGTGTGGTGGCACACACCTTTAATCCCAACACTTGAGATCTCATGTTTTTGCTTGGGAAGGACACATGCCTTTAGTCCCAGGAAGTGATGGCAGGAAGCAGAAAGGTATATAAGGCGTGAGGATCAGGAACTAGAGGCTTTTTAGCAGCAGTTCAGCTGAGATCCATTCCAGTGAGGACTCAGAGGCTTTCAGTCTGAGGAAATAAGACGAGGTGAGGTTGACTGTGGCTTATTCTGTTTCTCTGATCTTTCAGTGTTCACCCCTATATCTGGCTCCGGGTTTGTTTGGTTTTTGTTGTTTGTTTGTTTGTTTGTTTGTTTTTTTAAATAAGACCTTTTGAAGTTCATATTACAGGTCAGTCAATGTAACCTACTTGGTGACTTGGAGGTCTGTGAGACCATATCTTTAAATAAATAAATCCATATCTAAATAAATAAGGGGAATGGTATTTGAGAAACAAAATTAGAGACTGCCTCTGGTCCACGTGGACCTACACACACAAACATAGATCAGCACAAGGGAAGATTGTGTAGGAGCTCCATCTCACACAGCTTCAGAGCCTCCCAGACACTGCTCCCCAAACCTGCCCCTTCAAAGCCCGCCAAACACAGCTCCTCCCCCAGAGAGGCTCAGGATGACTGCCATTGGGGATATATAAGCAGCATCCACAGGGGACATATAAACAGACTTGTGATTCTTCTGGTCTCCTCCCCTTCTTTCTGTGGGGCCAGGGAATCACCCAGGAGTGCTTTACCCCTTAAACCTGGGCTTTTCCTGATTTGGTCTGATTTGGCTTGTTGCAACAGCAGAGAGGGAGGCATAAAACTTATCAAAAATATTGACAAAATATTTCAGGGGTAATTTAAGTAGGACAGTATTGGTGTGAAATATACATTTTGTTATTGTCTAAAGTTCTTGGTGCACAGATCCCCAAATCCTGGGAATGGTCACAGTGATAAGTGAACTTTTTTTTTTTTTTGTTTTTTTTTTTTTTTTTTTTTTTTGTTTTTTTTTTTGAGACAGGGTTTCTCTATGTAGCTTTTCGTCTTTCCTGGAACTCACTCTGTAGCCCAAGGCTGGCCTCTAACTCACAGAATTCCACCTGGCTCTGTCTCCCAAGTGCTGGGATTAAAGGCGTGCGCCACCACTGCCTAGCGATAAGTGAATTTTTATATGTTCATGGTTAGCTGTTGCCTGGCAGTCTCTGGTCCCTTGGGCATAGAGAGTAGGGGGCAGTGGGGAGTGATTTACCAGAAAGCTAAGGCAAACCGATGGGGTTAGGACATTCAGCCCCTGTCCCCGATCCTGGGGAAGGGAGAGACTGGATATTGTTGGCATTGATAAAATCAGTCATACCTACATGATAAAACTTTTGTAAAATCCCCAAAGGGCTGATTTTGAGGAACTCTCGGGTAGCCAGACACTTTGTAGTTCCCAGAGGTTCCAAGTCCTTCCCTCCTCCTGACTCTAGTTGTCTCTTCATCTGCTGTTCATCCCTCCTAATACCTTGTCTTTCCTTCTGCCTGAGCTGCTCTAGAGATTAATCAGCCCCCAGGGGGGCGTGGTGGGAACTGCAGTGTGGGGTGGACTGCCGAAGCATAAGTAAAACGGCCTGGGCTTGTGGCCAGGGCTTGTGGCCATTGTGTCCAAGGGGAACGGGGGTGGGGGGTGGGAGCGGGGGGGGGGTGGGGTTTGGGAGGGTAAGCCCTCATCTGTGGGTTCTGACATCATTGACCTGGAGGGAGTGTCAGAACTTAATGATGGGACGCCTCATGATGGCCACTTCAGAATTATTTCCTGCCTGATACTACTGCCAGAAACTACTCCCATTTTAGATACAGGTCTGTACTGATTTTTGTTGGAGTAGGAAAAGGTGTGTTCTTCTCTCTCAAATATGGTAAGGTTTCCAAAATAGTTTCATAAAGGAGTGGCCACATGTAAGGAAGTAGTATTTAATCTTGTAGCAGAGAAGACTTAGAAGGGACATCACAGCTTTCTTCATATTTTTGAAAGCAATGTGTTGTTGGGTTTGTTTTTTTTTTAACTCTCTTTAGGGGCTCACCACCCAGCTCCCAAATGAATACACAGAGGCTTTTTTTTTTTTTTTAACTTATGAATGCCAGGCCTTAGCTGGACTTATTTCCTTAACTGTAAATTAGCCCCCCCCCCCATGGCCCACCCCCACCCCCACACACTTTTGCTTTTCCCATTCTATTACTTCCGTAAACTTTACCCTTACTCTGTGGCTTGCTGGTTGTGTAGCTGGGTGACTGGACCCTGGTGCCTCCCCTCCTCTGACTTCTTCTAGCTCTCCCTTTCCGGATTTCTCCCTCTGTATATTCTCTCTGCCTGCCAGACCTGCCTATCCTTTCTCCTGCCTTGCCATTGGCCAGTTCTTTATTAGAGCATCAGGTGTTTTAGACAGGCACAGTAACACAGCTTCACAGAGTTAAACAAATGCAATGTAAACAAAAGTAACATACCTTAAAGTACTATTCTACAATAGCAGTGTCCTGTAAATAAGGGTTAGTGCATTCTATGCAGTTACAGTGTCTAAAAATAGGATCAGTAATGAGGTTACAGCAGCATTTCTCAATGGTGTGGGAAGTGTCTTCTACTTACTAGAGACACACTAGAGTAGAAGGAAATAGCCTTTGGAGTTCCTGGGGACTGTGATGTTGAGAGGGTGAGAATCAGGGTGTTATTTAACAACCATGTTTTAGGGAGCCATCCTCCTTTTATTGGGATGATAGACAAGTTGTTGGAGCTTCTTTTTTATTCATAATTGTTCTAAGAAACAGTGAGAGCCTAAACTCGATTTCAAAACTTGTAAGCTGGGGGTTGGGGATTTAGCTCAGTGGTAGAGCGCTTGCCCTGGGTTCGAGCCTCAGCTCTGGCAAAAAAAAAAAAAAAAGCCATTTCAGTTCATTTGCAGAACTGAATATGTTCACTCTGGTCTCTGCTCACTTTGGGAAGTAGTGGCCTTTTGGACAGACACCACCACGGAGGAAGCCACCCAAAGCATTGGAGAGTATTTGGCAGGATGCCTGGCCTCTGGCCATTGCATTCTTGTCTTGACAACTAAAAATATCTCCAAACGTTGCCAGCTGTGCTCTGGGATGTGTAAGGGAGACAGAATTATGACAAGTACTATTTTAAGAGGACACCAGTAGGAATAATCTATTATCTGCACACATTAGGACAAATGGGTTTTTGCTAGTTTATGTGTTTTAAGTTCTTGCTCTGGTGAAAGGGATTCCTGCCTTAAATTACAGCCTCTCTTTCCGCTCTCCCTCTACATCTTCCTTTCCCTCTGCCCCAGCTCTCACCCCTGCTTGCGTCTTAAATCTTATTAGCTATCTTCCTGTGTGTGTATTGAGTGGGATCTCAAATCAGAGTGCATTTTTATTTTCTGCCTTGTGTTAGCATTGCTTTTATTTAGCTGCTGCTGCCACTGCCTGTCTTATGCTTTGAGAAGTAGTTCTCGGTATCTTGTTAAATACTCTGGCCCTCATGTAAAAAGAAAACAACATGATTTTCCTATTGTGTGTCAACTCAAAGCCTCTATCCCTTATGGAAAAGAACATTAGAAAAATTAACAGAAAACGACTATTACTTTGTGATAAAAATTACTTTAGGGTAAAATACCACCTTTCTTTCAGTGTGTGTTTGTATGTATATGTGAATAACATTCATCTTGTTTTGAGACAGGACAGAATCAGTCTAGACTTGAATTTTACTTGTAATTGTTACCTTGAATTTCTGATCCTCCTGCCTCCACCTCCTAGGTGTTGGGGGTTACCAGGATGCATTACCATGCCTGGCTTAAAATTCTTTACCTAATTCAGATGTTCAATGATAGTACTACTGTGAACAGTTCAAGCACAGCTTGTTCATTTTTCTCTAAGTACTAACTTGCAGATTATAAAGACTATTCATTGTGCATATCTGATCTTTGTTTTTTTTCTTCTTTAAACTAGGAGGAGACTCTCAGAATGGAGACGCTGTCATTCCCCAGATACAATGTAACTGAGATTGTGGTTCATATTCGAAATAAAATACTAACAGGAGCTGATGGCAAAAACCTCTCTAAGAATGATCTCTATCCAAACCCAAAGGTAAAATGCACTTGTCTTTACATGGAGATCCTAATATTTATGAATAAAGTAAGCTACTGGGTCTGTAGTGTGGGAAGGAAGGTGAGTGCCCTCATATTTGTTGTGGGCCAGTCATTTTTAATCTAGAGAAAAATCTCTCACCTGGTGTAATTTTAAAATAACATGAAGTTTATATGTGGGGCAACTTCTTCATCCCATTGGGAACTCAGTTCTTTAATACAGCTGTTTTCTTTAAAGAAAAAAAAAAGGCTTTAAAACATAGATATATTAAAGTATATTAAATTTTTTATATTACTGGAGTGGTGGTATGAGGGCATCATTTATTGGAGAGCTTGACAGGATTTATTCCAAGTGGTTTCCTACACACGCATGCTTAAAAGCAGTCTTCTTTGGAAGCGTGCAGATTAATTTTCTTACATTATGCCCCAGGCGGGAATTGACTTATTTTGACAGGTGTTATTCTTTATATGTTTGGTTATTAAATACAAAAATGAGCTATTTATGTGTCGCAGCAAAATCCCAAAGCCTCCCTCCAGTTTCCTGTGTTGGCCTTGAAGTTATAATATGGAACAGCTTCTTTTATCATACAGAATACAAAATAGTTTATCTCAGTGCTCTTCAGTTCTTTGAAATGGAAAGAATGGCCAGAGTGAGTGCTAGACCTTTAAGGCAGTAGCACAGCTTTAGGAAAACATTGTCACCTTCTCACCATAGTTCAGGCCTTTCTGTTCACCTAAGGAACTTGAGTGCAAGGCAGACAGGTTCTCAGGCCAGCATTTGGGATCTACTGACTTAGAAGACAAGGGTTTTAAATCCCGCTGTTTCTCCATTTACTTTCATAACCATTATTCCAAGTGTTGCAGCTAAACTGAAATCTGAGTTGACCTTCTATCCTTAGCAACAGGCTAGTCTGAGTGATCTTTCTTTAAAAAGTAAAAATCAAATCTTGAGTGGTCCAGCATTTCCTCATTCCTGACAGAGTTCAGGAAGACTCTCACCTGTCTACCCTGTCTGGGATAGGTCAATTGATTGGGTTGGATTTGGATAGACTAACTCTCGTTTATAAGCAACCAGTTTCCTTGTTTATTCACTACATATGAACAAATTGGTATGAACCATAGGGTATCCAAAAATTTGGAGAAATTATGAGGTTTTTTTGAGGGAAACCGGGTGATTTTCTCACCGTTTCTCTTTTTGCATTCATTGACTGCAGCTTTTGATGGTGGTGGTGGTAATGAGACAGCTCTCTGAGACATTGACTACTGTACTTTTCTCTCGTAGCCTGAGGTCTTGCACGCTATCTACATGAGAGCCTTACAGATAGTGTATGGGATCCGGCCGGAGCACTTCTACATGGTGAGTTGGAGATAAAAGTGTTTGTTCTTGTGTTTACAGCAGTTCTGTTCACAGTGCACTCTGCCTAAAAGGATAAGAAGTGTTTGACTTTATTTCCAACAAATCTAAAGGCTTACATAAAATTGCTCTCCCTTGGAGAAGACTTTTAGAGGTAACTTACATGAGAATCTTTAGTAAGATGAAAACTAATGAAAGAGCCAGTGACACCTGGAAATTACTGATTCTATATAGTTTGTCCACAGATGTGTAGTTCTGGCTTCAGAAACTTTAATAAACAACTGCCAAGTCTTTAGAAAAACAAATTTTTTGTAGAAATTACTCTAACATTAAAATAGAAGATAGTAAGGTTGAAGGAATTGAAATGAGGCAAACCATGTAGTTCTAGTCAGAAAGATACTTCTCTTGACTATGTTTGTGATGAAATTATCATGGCATTTATCTGAGGATCCATGAAGATGTAATGTCTGCGGGTCTCATCAGGCCCTATATTTTTTTTTACTGTTTTGATAACCCAGGCTGTCCTTGAACACATGATCTTCCTGTGTGCTTACTTGTATTACAGACACATGCTACCACTCTTAGCTTATGATTGGATGTTTTTAAAGATGAAAGATTTTGCCCTGTGTTTACTATGGAACTTTGCAAAGGTTTAGTTTCTTTACAAAATGAGGTGTCCCTCTAATGTAGGGTTGTAACAGTTAAGAGAACAACAAAGTCAAGTGCCTAGCATAAGGTCTGATGTTATTTCCCTGCCCTTAAAAGTCTTCATTAAGTGCCCACTGGGAACTGAGCATCATATATTACTGTCAACTCTAGCTGTGCATTAAGAGTTGTGTTGTTTTCAGATTTAGCGGTAATGAATTAATATTGTTTGATCATTTCCTGTGATTAAGATTTCTTATAATTGAAGATTCCTCTCATTTCGTGTAATTGACTTGTGACTTAGATTTCATGATTTATTTCATTCAGATGCCAATGAACGTAGAAGTCATGTATCCACAACTAATGGAGGGCTTTTTACCAATCACCAATTTATACTCTCATCTGTGAGTAAAGGGTGATCTTTTTTTATCTACATTACATTAAATTGACTAATGGTATGATCTTTGTGAAAGAACAGCTTGCTCCCTTTGCTTTATCTCCTGTGTGTTCAGAGTTCTCACATACATTCAGTCTTCCCCTCTGGTACTCTTCAGGATGCTCTCACATGACATTCTAAGGTGCTCTAAATCTGGAATTGTTTGGTAGCTTTGCGTTCTTGAAGAATCTTAGAATCACCAAGAATATATGCTGTTTATTCGTCTAACTACCTTGGTTCTACCTGAATGTTAACGTAACATGCAGAAAAAACAATACTAATGCAATGTAGAAGTAGATTTCAACACCACAGGACTGCACCGCAATAGACTTCTGACCTGACTTGGCTCTTGAACACTGACAAATAGGTTTGAATTGAAGATGTTTCTATTCATGGTGTAGTACCTAACACCTTGCTCTTCACTGTTCTGCATCCTAAAGGGCCTCCTTTATGCCCATCTGCCGAGTGAATGACTTTGAGTTCTCTGATCTTCTGTATCCAAGTAAGTACATTTCCAATCATTTAATTCACCATTTCCCTTTCTGCCAATAAATAAATGTAAAAGAAAACGATATGAAAGATCTTTTAGAAAAGTATTGCTTTTTTGTCCTTATAGATCTATAGAAAGCTGTTTTTTTAATTGATTTTTCTTAAAGCTTCTTATTTTTTTAAAGTTTCCTAAAATTTTGTAAGATAACTTTATTTCCGTGTTGATATCACTCTGCCACACATGATGGATGCTCCTAAAACTCACTGGACTTTGTATAAGAAATGTGGCAAGCACCAACCCCATTAAGTGACACAGTACAAGAAGGGCAGAGATTGCCTGCCTGCCTGCCTTGGGAGGTGAGTTATGGTGAGAAGCAGTGCATATGGTGGGCAGAGCAGGCCCATTTTTCTCAGAAGGCTAAAAACTACAAGACGGTTGAGCTGAGGCTTGAGAGTGCTGAGCCCAGCTGCAGGTCTAAGAGGATGCTGGTGATGAAGACATGTGAGCAGAGGTAAGAAAAAGGGCTAGGTGATCCAGTTGTGAGCCCATTTTGTTATGAAGACAATGTAATCATGAGGTTACAGTTAAAAATTGGGAGTCCAGATACAAATGATGTGCAAGTGTGATGTTGCATAGTGAGTTAATCTGGCCAAGGTTATCAAATTAGCAATTACACTTTATCCATGAGAAGCTTGTATTGTAGCACTGATGCTACACTGCTGTGATCATGCACAACATTTCCACGACCCACAGAAATGTCCTGTTCATTTGCAGTCAGTTCCCTGTGGCCACCGTTCTCTGACCGCACCCATGTGTTTCTTTCACTTTGGCTTTTCATCAGCTTTAATGTAACGGAGTCATAGCAGAGTACAGTCATTTCTGTCTGGCTTCTTTAAACAGTGCTTTTGAAGTTTGTGCATATTAACCGAATGTACTAGTCCTTTGTTTTTGTTTTTTTTTTTTGCCTTTGCAGTATTCTCATGTAAGTATATGGCACAATTTCTCCATCCATCTGCCAATTAGTAGGCATTTGAATTGTTTCTAATGTTTGGCCATTATTGGCAAAGCAGCTGTGAATATTCATATTTATAAGTGTGTGGATGTGATTTCATTTCTCTGTATAAATACTGAAGAGTAGTAGAAAATCTAGCCTGTGTGATAAGTGCATGTCTCGCTTTTTAAGAAGTTAACAAACTTTTCCAAAGTGGCTGCATCCCCATTGGCAATATACAATAGTTTCCAATGTGCTGTATCCCCCCGTGGTTTGAGTAGTATATGTTTTTAATTTTCACCATTTGCTGGGTATGTAGTGGTTTTAGTGTACTTTTCCTTGATGACTAATAAAACTGAGCATATTTTTATATGCTTATTTACAGTGATATGTCATCTTTATGGTGATATGTTGTCTTTGACAAAGTTCTTTTCAAATCATTAGTCTATTTTTTAATGTTTTTTAAATTAAAAAAAAATATGTGTATGGGTATTTTGCCTGCATGTATACCTGTGTATTGCATGTGTACATTGCCCACAGAGTTCACAGGAGGGTGTCAGAATCTTTGGAACTGGACTTACAGGTGGTTGTGAGGTGCTATGTGGGTGCTGGGAATCAAACCTGAGTCGTCTGGAAGAGCAGCGCTCCTAACAGCTCCTCCAGCGCCTTGTCTGTTTATCTTATAGACGCTTCAGATAAATTATCAGCTGATTTCAAATAAATTATCAGCTGATTATGCAGATCTTTTCTGCTACTCGGTTATTTGCCTTTCAATTACTTTTCAATTATATAGTCATGCAAAATTTCAGTTTTGAACATTTTAATTGATTTTTAAATAATAAATTTGTATGTCGTTCTGAGAAATCTTAGCTTAATCGAAGTTGCTGAGATTTGCCTCTGAGTGCTTGGTGGGTATTGTCTTGCTTGTTTAATGTTTTGATTGTTATGTATGGTGTGAGTCACCGTTCCTATTTCCCCTTTTGTATGTGAGTATTATTAATCTTGCACTACTTGTTGAAACATTACCCTTTCCCTGTTAAATTACTTTGATACTTTTTATTAAAAAAAAAAAAAAAAAAATCAATGCACATACGCTGCATACCTATTAACACTGACAACACTCCAAAACCCAGCAGTCTGAAGTGTTGAGAAGGTCTCGGGGTGGCAGGCTCCAGAGTTTTTGCTACCACAGTGCACAGAGGCATGGCCACGTTGGCAGTTTCTAACAAAATGAACCTTGTTCTTACCGTATGATCCAGAAGTTGGGCTTCTTGGTACCTACATAAAGGAATTCAAACTGTGTTCATGTAAAATCACATACAGAGAAGCTGGTAGCAGCTTTGTTCACCATTTCTAACTGGCAGACACCATCATGTCTTTCAGTGGGTCAGTAAATAAACTACATCCGGGCAGTGGAATGTTATTCATTGCTAAGTGTCAATGAGCTCTCAACCTGTGAGAAAACATGGAGGAACCACAAGTGTATATTACAAAGTAAAAGGAGCCAATCTGAAAAGGCTACATAGCTATAGGACATGTAAAAGACAAAACACTGGAGACAGAAAGAGAGAAAAAAATGAGTGATTGTGAGGCTCAGTGGAGAAAGAAGAACAGTTAGCTAGAACACAAGCTTTTTAGGCCAACAAAGCTTCTGTGTGTTACTGCAGTGGTGGTACGTGCATGCCTTCCTGTAGTCGTCACACCCCGCAGACACTACAGCGGCAGCTAGCACATCTAAGTACAGGGTGATAATGATGCCTCATTCCTAACAAAAATGCCACTGATGTAGAAGGCAGAGAGAGTCTGATGGCAGACATCTGGAGAACTACCTAATCCTTACTCAGATTTTGCCATGAGTGGGAAGCTTGTGAAAAATAAAGATGTATGTGGGACATCAATTGGCCCCATTTCTGGGGTTGCTATTCTGTAGGCTCTGGCATCATTCTGTATGGATCTCCATTTTCCTGGCACCATTCATCTAGATGTTTGTCTTTACAGCAAGTATACTTGAAGTCAGGTACGAGTTCCTGCAGCCACATTTTCTTCACTCACTCATCTGTTGATGTGCATGTAGACTGGCTCCCTTCAGTTTGCATGTGTGAGCTGGGCAGCTGGAGCCCCGTGCTGTTTACTTTTTGTTCAGTTCCCCTTCTGACGCTTCCTTTGTGGGTTCTGATGCTCTTCTCCTCTCTGGAATAATCTAGTCTTTGTTCTCTTTTTTATTCTTTTTTTTTTTTTTCAAGACAGAGTTTCTCTATGTAGTTTTGGAGCCTATCCTGGAACTCACTCTGTAGACCAGGCTGGCCTCAAACTCACAGAGATCTGCCTGCCTTAATCTAGTCTTTGTTATCCTGACCCTTGTTACTCACTGCAGCACATGTCATACCAGGAGGACACGGTGTCATAATCTGCCAGTGTCCGGGGAAGTTCTGTAATGTATTTAATAGCATGCATGGGTTCCAAGTCTTGGGACCTGCATATACATCCACATGGCTTGCGTGCGCATTTGCATTTCCTCACTGGGTAGAGCACCCTACGAGTTTGAACCAGTTGGTTTTAATGTTCTTCAGATTTTCTTTCAGTTGTTGTGTTGAATGATTAAGACAGATATTGAAATCTTGTGTGAACTTACTCTTTTCATCCTCACTGCCTTTTAATTGGAGTATTTAGCTCATTTGTATTTAATGTTATTGATATGATCAGGCTTAAATTTACCTTTAATCTTTTTTTTCTTCCTTATATTTATGTATTTCTATATTTTCCATTTCTTGCCTTATTTTGGCTACTGGATTTTTTAAAAATAGCTTTTAAAAGATTGATTTATGTGTATTGGTGTGTGTTTTGCCTTCATGCATGATGTATACCAAGTACATGCCTAGTGTACTTGGAGGCCTGGAGCTGGGATTACACGTGGTTGTGTGTAGAATATGGGTGCACTGGGAGCCAAACTCAGGTCCTCTGCAAGAGCAGCAAGTGCCCTTGGCTTCTGAGCCATCTGTCCGGCTCCTTGTTTGTTGTTTTATATAGACAATGTCTTATTATATAGCCTAGAAATTAAAATCCTCTGGCCTCAGTACCATGAGTGTTAGATTCCTGGCGTGTCCTGACATGCCTGCTTCACCTTCAGTTTTAAAAGCTAATTTTCTTAGTTATTGAATTCTAAGTTGATAGTGTTTCCAGTGCTTTAAAGGCATGCTGATGCTGTTGAAGACAGTACTTACAGAGAAGACCAATAACAAAAAACTATTGAAGATACAGGAAAGGAAAAGATTTATTGCTGCATTATATTCTGGATTCCCTTGTTTCTGATAAGCAAATTCACTCTTATTATTCCATTTAATGTGTCTGTTTTATTTTCTTGTCCTTGCTTTTCAATTTTATTACTACTTAGCTGCTTGGATGTATTATGGGGTTCTGGGGAATTTTTGTTTTGATTTCCAGCTTAGACTTATTCACCGTTTATAGTTTTCATAAGATTTGGACATTACTCTCCTGTTAGGCTAGAAGTAGCTTTTGTTCCTCCTTTCTGTGGGATTTCATCAAAGTCATGGGATGCTGTCTGTTCAGCCTCTCCTCATAGGTGGCGGCAGCTGCTCTTCTTGCTGGCCTTCATCTCAGGAGCTTCTATGGCCGTCTCTTCTGCTCCACTAACCTTTCATCTCTAGGTCTAATGTGCTTTGCTAATCTGTTCTGGCACAGTTCTTAGTTCAGATACCTCCTCTTTCGTCTCTATGATTTGGAGTTGGGTATTTTTAGGAACGGTTTCTTATCTTCATAAGACTTATGTTCTTGAACAAATGAGACATTTTCATGACCCATTTTGTTGTATTTGTCATTGGCACTATTTCAAGGTATTTTGATATTTTTTTCTTTTTATAGATTGATTATATTCTGGTTTTGCTCTTTATTTTTGTTTAGGTTACAAATTTTATACCATCTTATGCAATACTGATGCTTTCGTTTATTGCTTTAACTATTTCTGGTTCTTCTTTTAGCCCTAGTCGTTTCTTGTGTACACATACTGATTGATTAGAACCAGCTTCTTTAAGTACCTCCAGAACCCTCTAATTCTCCACAGCCTCTGTCCTGAAGTTCTTCTTAGTCTCACCAATTCTAGTTGTTCTGGCCTCTCTAATTCCAAACCTTATCTTCTAGCCTCTATAAGACCCATGCATTCTCTGTTAAGGGCAAGTGCTCTCCTCCTTTGTAAGCACAAACGTAATTGCAGTCTAAGTTAAAACAGATGTTTTGCACCTCATTAAAGCCTAAGTTTTATATGCTGTGAGCCAAGTCATATGGTGAAAAATGATTCATTTCTGCATTCTATTGTTTGAATGCATTAGAGTGTTATTTTCTATTTTAGAAGGCAAACGGACAATGCGGTTTTTGAGCGCCATTATCAACTTTATTCACTTCAGAGAAGCATGCCAGGAGACGTATACAGAATTTCTTTTGGAAAATGTAAGATTTAAGTATGTTTGTTAGATACATACACTTCAGATCAGCAGTCTCATGTATGAATTATTAATCTGCTTTGAAATTTTGTCACAGGTCCAATTGTTGGATTATGTTAGAATTAAATGTTTTTATATTTATACAAAGTGGACTTTAGCTTTGGGATATTTTGAAATGATATATTCTTGATAACACAGAAGATAGAATTTTACTTTAACGCTGTAGTTGAGACATTACTCCCTATGTTAAGAAAATAGGTTTTTTTTTTCCCAGACATTTGCAAAGATGCATGGTGTTATTCAAATAACTGAGATATTTGAAATATTTTTGCCTTTTAAGCAAGGCCAAGTTGGACTGTGTATGTTAGTCTTCCTGCCTAGCCTTCAACACCATCACTTTAACAGATGGGTTTTTTTCATTGTACAACTGATAAACTCTGTGAAGATTATGCACTATTATTGGGGGATTCATTCCCATTGCACATAATGTGCAAGTGCTGGACTCTTAGTACCAGGGTAACATAAAACAGTTAGATCTGAGATTCAGCTACATGGAACTGGATAAAAACTTCTTAGTTCAAGTCAAGGTAAGCTTATATTCCTGAATCTGAAGACTCTACAAAGCTTACATACACTCGGTTGTGCCTACACTCACACCGTGTATACACACTCACACACTTTTGTTTGCCCATTCACTCTTATTTTTTAAAGACACTCAACACTGACATTTCTAAGGAACCTGAATGAATTGTATGTATCTGCCCTTCCTGGCACTGCCTGTGTTGGGATGGGTGTCATGGTCTCTCTGTTCCTGTTACATTCACTGCTTTAGTTAGTTGTTTCATAGCTTTTCATTCATGACTGTGACTCAAAGAGATAGACATATGCTCAGGACCAAAAAGACACTTTTCTTGAAAATTATCAGCATCTAACACATGTCTAGCCATGGTGAGAATGTGTCTAGCAACATTTGTGTTAGGTAAAGAAATTCTTGGGAATTCTGCTCAGAGGTTATCCTAACATGCGCATGACCCCGAGTTTATGCCCCAGCATTTTGAAAAGGAGAGAAAAACTGTTCTCAACTTTTTGTTTGTCATAAATGCCTAACCACTTAAACTTATTGTTGTTATTTTGTGTGTTGGGTGCTGGGTGTGCATGTGTAGTACTTGCTCTTGAGTGTGTGGGCATATGCCCATCATGTAGAGGCCAGAGCAGGACATAGTGTCTTTCTCAGTTGTACTATTAGCCTCTCTACCTTATTGCTTTGACAAAAGGTCTCTCTGTGGGTGAGAAGCAAGAAGACTTGAGCTAGTCTGGCTGACTCAAGGGCTCTCAAGACTCACCTGTGTATGTCCACTAGTGCTAGGTTACAGGCACATGCACTGTGCCCAGCCTTTATGTAGTTTCTGAGAATCCACACTCAAGCTCTTATGGTTGCTAACCAAATGCTCTTAGGGGCCTGGCCTTAACCTTTTTTTTTTTTTTTTTTTTTTTAATGGCGAATAAGTAATTTGCAGTCTTTGTAGTTTTTTTTCTTTCTTTTCCTTTTTTTTTTTTTAATATAGTCTTGTCTGTTAAAACATGCTAATATGAGGTTAAACTGCATTCACAGAAATCCTCTGCAGACAAAATGCAGCAGTTAAGGAGTGTGCACCAGGAAGCATCGATGAAGCTGGAGAAACTCGAGTAAGTGGGGGCTTTACAAATAAGATGATCACAGTCGCCAGGCGCAAGTCAAGCAGTGAGTTGTTGATTTCAGTGCCACCGTCCACACCGAGGCTCACTGTCTTCCTGAAGAAATGGGAGGGCATGTCAGTCCCTGTTTCTGAACACAGATCTCTGTTTTCCTTCCCCAAGTCTGAATTATCATTGCTTCTTTCTCCTTAGCACATTGTCCCCCTGCCCCACCCACTGTGATGGCACAGCAAAGCTCTGTCCTGCTTTGTCCTGTGGGGAGGGGTTCTTCACTCTCCACCCAGGAGCTACAGCGGGAGTCCCAGCATTAGCTCTGTTGCCCGCTTTAACAAAGGTGAAAATTTGAAGTTGAGTTTCTCCTCAGTGTGTACTGATCTTTGCTATTGCAAAGTTAAGTTGCTCTGTGGCTGTCTGCACTGATTGAGAGCAGGTAGATTTGGTTTCTTTGATTCTAGTCTGTTGATGTTTTTGAGGTTGTCTGTTGAAGGTCTCTGGTCAAATTGCCTTTGTAGACAAAAGGAAATTAAGAGACTGAGAGCGAGAGACATACATTACAATTTAGCACGATAAAAAAAATCACAAACTAAATCATAAGAACAACGACAGCTGGGAAAGACTGTCTGCAGCAGATGATGCCAAGCCCCACTGAGGTGATGACAGAACTCATGTTGTGCCCTAGTTAGTGCCTGAAAAGTTCTTACAGACCAAGAGGATAAGCAAACATTAGCTTTATAGAAACACAGGCCAAGGCGAATCAAAATAAATGGCTAGGGTCTTTCCCTGTTAGCTAGCCTCTCTGGAGTTGTGGGTTGCAGTCTGGCCATCCCTTCTCTCACATTTAGTATCCACTTATGAGTGAGTATATACTATGTTTGTCTTTCTGAGTCTGGGTTACCTCACTCAAGATGATATTTTCTAGTTCCATCCATTTGTCTGCAAATTTCATGACATCATTGTTTTTTACTGCTGAGTATTTTCTTTATCCATTCTTCAGTTGAGGGACAGCGAGGTTGTTTCTGGGTTCTTGCTCTTACGAATAATGGTGATGTGAACATAGTTGAGCATGTGTCCTTGTGGTAAGTTTGAGCATTCTTTGGGTATATGCCCCAGAGTGGTATAGCTGGGTCTTGAGAAAGACTTATCCCCAATTTTCTGAGAAACCACCATACTGATTTCCAGAGTGGCTGTACAAGTTTGTATTCCCACCAACAGTGGAGGAGTGTTCCCCTTGTTCCACATCCTTTCCAACATAAGCTGTCTTCAGTGTTTTTTTGATCCTAGCCATTCTGACAGGTGTAAGATGTTATCTCAGAGTTGTTTTGATCTGCATTTCCCTGATGACTAGGGATGTTGAACAATTCCTTAAATGCCTTTCAGCAACTTGAGATTCTTCTGTTGAGCATTCTCTGTTAAGCTCTGTAGTGGGGGGTGAGAACAGCGGGAAGGGGCTTGGGCCTGCCTAGGCTCGGTGTGCTGGGCTCTGCTGACTCCCCATGGGAGACCTTGATTTGGGGGGATGTGGGGATGCGGTTGGCTTGGGAAAGAGGACTGGGGGTTGAAGGAGGAAGGAGGGGGTTCTGTGGATAGAATGTGGGCTGAGTAGAAAATTTTCTTAATAAAGAAAAATGAAAAAAAATAAATGGCTAATATCTTAGTCTAAAGTACACTTGAACTTTTGTGTGGAAGACTTTGGATGGTGTCGTCTTTAGGGCTTCTACTGCTGAAAGAAACTTGATGGCCAAAGAGCAAGTTGGGGAGGAGAAAAGGTTTATTTGACTTAACTTCAGTACTGCTATTCACCACTGAAGGAAGTCAGGACCGGAACTCTAACAGGGCAGGGTCCTGGAGCCAGGAGCTGATGCAGAGGCTGTGGAGGTGTGCTGTTTACTGGCTTGCTTTCTGTGGCTTGCTCAGCCTTCTAGAACCCAGGACCAGCAGCCTAGGGATGGCACCACACACCATTGGCTGGGCCCTCCCCATTGATCATTAAATGAGAAAATGCTTTACAGCTGGATCTCAAGGAGGCATTTCTTCAGCTGAGGCTCCTTCCTCTGCTAACTTTATAGCTTATGTCAAGTTGACACACAAGACCACTCAGCACAGATATGTAGGTGCTGATGGAAAGGATGGAAAGTGTGTGGTGCTGAGAGCCAGGGCCAAGTTAGGGAGATCAACATTGGACAAGAGAGGAATGCTGTGGTCCTTCTAGTGGGCGTGACAGTGGATGGGTATGTGCACATGGGACTGATGACTTTCATCTGACTTTTTTTTCAGTCGAAGATAAGTCATCTGTTAAATGGTTAACTTGAAATGTATAACCGAGAAACAAGGACTCAGAGCCTTAGTTATCAAAGGCATAGGATTTATTTGTACCTTTCCAGTTGAAGAATGCACAGACTCTTCTTTTGATCTGTTTTAGGTCAGTTCCAGTTGAAGAGCAGGAAGAGTTCAGGCAGCTTATGGATGACATTCAAGAGCTGCAGCACTTGCTGAACCACGAGTTTAGGCAGAAAACGGTATGTGTGGACCTTGGAACATGCGGCTGCGGGTGCACCCAGCCGGGGAAAACATGGCTTTCGGTTACTGAAGAGGCCATGTGTGGCTGCGCCTGTCTGTGTGCTAGTGCTCTGTGCATTCTGGATGCGTAGAATTCTCGAGTAGTCTCTTGGGGTTAGTTCTGCGGTCAGGCTGTGGTCCCCTGGGCACTGCAGTGAACACTCACGGGGTGTTGGGTCACTCTATGTCTGTATGTATGGGAAAGACAGACTGTAGTGTCCTCCATGCAGCCTGCATTAGCTCCAGGTGCTTAGTCCCCACCTTCAGTGTTAGTTTGTGTGACTTTTCCTCTATTTCTGTAAAGCTGGGTTTGGGGATTTGTCATGATAAAAAACCAAGTGCAAATCAATGAGAGAAAATGATCATTTTCAGGTCTTGGCTGACTCCAAGTTGCCTGAATTTTTGGTGCTGCTCAGTAGATACCACACACACCTAATGAGTTAGTAGTTATTGTTTAAAAAGATGCTAGGATGGATTATGGAGTTATTTATTTCTTTATTTTTCTATTACGTTTGGCTTTTCAATATCATTACTAAAGTACTAACATTAAACAAGAGGAAGGTTGATTTGGCTCACTGTCTCAGAGGGTTTGGTTTATCACGGCAGAACGCTCTTGCTAAATTTTGTTCGTGACCGTTGGTCTTTCTTGGAGCCTTCTCTCGGACCCTAACAATCCTTCAGTGGGTTGGCCTATTGCTTAGGGCAGAGTCCTCATGAGATAGCTGTCTCCAGAATCCCCTCACAGGCACACTGACAGGCCAGGCGCTTGGGCTTCCCCAATCCATGGCTTTCTTAATCCATTTGTGCTTAAGCTGGACTCACCATCAGGCTTGAGGAAAGGGCTCTTAGGCCCTTTTTCTGAATAAAGACAGTTGGACACCATCTGATCATCTCACTTCCTCCTCTTCTTACATGTATTGAATGAAGAAGTAGCTAGTGGTTTAAATTTAATGTTTAAAATTATTATAACATAATTGTTTTTTCCTCTTAGGCAGTGCTGCAGGAGGGAATTGCCCAAAAGAAATCAGCTATTTCAGAAAAAACCAAGCGTTTGGTATGTATCTTCTCTGTTTCCTTGCATGTAAAGATGAGTGTACTGCAGTGTTTTAACTATGTGGTTGTCAGTGGTTCTGACATCCTTTCCCCTCAAAGATTTTCCAAGACAGGCTTTTCTCTGTAGCCCTGGCTGTCCTTGAACTAGCTCTGTAGACCAGACTTGCCTTTAACTTAAAGATCCACTTGCCTCTGCCTCCCAAGTGCCAGGGTTAAAGGTGTAAGCCGCCGCCGCCACCACCACCACCACCACCACCACCACCACCACCACCACCACCTGGCACCTTTTTTTCAACTTAAATACAGAAACTATCATAAAAGAAGCAAACAACATCAACACATGGAAATATATGAAGAAAGTATAAAGGACCCAAAGTTAACCATATGATCTGATATATGTGTGTGTGTGCTGTATAATTTATTATTTTTCTAATATACATATACCTGTGTAATTTTACACAAATGATATTACCCTCAGTGAGTCTCAACCCCAGCCACACATACACTTAGCAGTAGTGTGGGATAGATGGTTATCAGGAGCTTCAAGTAGCTCCTTCTCATCTCAACGGCTGGATAATATGGTTGGACATCTATATATGTATTGTATTATACATCTCCTCCCTCTTTTTTGATAGACTTCCATATTCCAATTTTTTGTTAATTTTGTGTATCTGTGTATGTGCTGTAAATGTGGACATTCGTTCATCAGTCTCTCCTAAAACACTAATTCAGGATTTGGGAATTAAAGGAAATACACATTTAAAATTGGCTCATGTTGCCAAACTAAAGAGTCTAATTTCTATTTTTAGCAAGAGATTATAGATTTGTCCACTCCCTACACTCTTGCTAAATAAATGCTTTCTTCATTTTTTTAAAAAGTTTTTTTCACTCTTTTATGGGGAAAACCTAATTTTAATTTACATTCTTTTATTCTAGTGATGCCCCCCCCCCCCCCCCCAAGCTAAGGCCCGAACCCAGGGCCTTGTGCTTGCTAGGCAAGCGCTCTACCACTGAGCTAAATCCCCAACTTCTATTCTAATGATTTTTGACCATCTCCATGCAGTAGGTTTTCTGTATTTATGTATATGTATTTTGAAATGTTTAGTCACAGTTTTAATGTTAGCATCCTCTTGTGTGTTATTTATTCAGGGAGGCAGGGAAGACGTGATGTTGGAGAGAGCTCGCTGAGTTCCTTCTCTTTCTCCCCCATATGTGTAGGTCACTGGACTTGGCAGCAAGCACCCTTTTCTACTGAGTTAGTTTAATACTATAATCCACATGTGGAGAGATTTCAAGTGTAGAGGAAGACTTTTCTTCACGTTGCCTGACCTCACCTTATTCATGTTCTCTTGTATAACACACGCACACATGCATGTGCATCGTTACTTTGAGTACCAGAGGAACAAAAGTAACTTTTTAGAACTCCAGCTGGGTCATTAGGTAATATAAAAACACATCACATACATAATTTTACTGTTGTATGTACTTGTGCTGCTTATGTAGAGGAAGAAGGAGGAGAGTTTTCCAGGATCCTTGGATAATCTTAGGAGCAGGATGCTGTGGTGTCTTAGGAGGACCACACTGATCTCAGAGATGCACTGAGGGTGTTAAGTGTCACATTAAAGAACTTGGTCTCTAGCCAGAGCTTTTAAGAAGGCCAGGGTGGGCTGGGCAGTGGTGGCGCACACCTTTAATCCCATCACTCGGGAGGCAGAGGCAGGTGGATCTCTGTGAGTTTGAGGCCAGCCTGGACTACAGAGTGAGTTCCAGGAAAGGCGCAAAGCCCACACAGAGAAACCCTGTCTCAAAACCACCCCCCCCCCCAAAAAAAAGGCCAGAGTGTTCAGAATTCAGTTTTACCTGGTTGCAGCAGATGTGAGCCTACACTGTTGTATTATTCAAACAGTAGTAACCAATTTTGTTGTCTGACCTGGTCGGTGAAAATGTCTCTCAACAGAATGAACTAAAGCTGTCATTGGCTTCTTTGAAAGAAGTTCAAGACAGCTTGAAAAGCAAAGTTGTCGACTCTCCTGAGAAGGTGAAGAACTTGAAAGAGAAGATGAAAGACACTGTCCAGAAGCTCCAGAATTCCCGGGTGAGCTCCCTGGCTCGTGTGTTACTTTCCAGATTGTCCAGTTATCTAGACAGTAGACAGCAAAGAAATAGAGCCGCAAGGTAACCGTTGATCCACCACAGCATTCAAGGCTTTGCTCTGGTGGGTCTAGTGGGAATGCTGTGTTCTTCTGAGAACTAGTCACTCCATTTTAGAGGAAAGGTACTAAACAATCACAAACAATTAGTAACTCAAAATTACAGTGTGAGCTATGGAGTCAGAGTGAGCACAGGGGACATATGAGAAATCTTTGTTTCTCCTGATCATTTTTGCTTCAAACATAAAACTATAAAAAGTTAAATCAGTTTTAAAAGTAGCATTAAAATATAGAGAGTGCTTTGAAATAAGGAAGTAAGAGAACTCAGTTTAGATTTGTGGGAGTCGGGTAGGAGAGGGGAGTGGGAATTTGTCTTAGCATCTGATCATTCAAGGCAGAAGAAACGTGTTCAAGGCCAGGGGTTACCTTGAGAGGAGGAGTGAGGTGAGAAGGAACAAAATTAGAGGGAAGTAGACAATTTGGCTTCTTTTTTGAATCAAGTTTTTTAATTGGCCATATCCAAGTAATTCCTGAAATATCATTAATACAGAAATGGAGCCCAGAAATAGATTTGAAAATTTATGGGGAATGGCTGCCTTATTTAAAAAATGGTGGATTTGGGGGTTTAACTAAGTGGTAGGGTGTGCTTGCTCAGTCAGCATGGGGAGGCTCTGGGTGTGACCCCACTCTCCCTCCATTAGGAAGGGTTCTCTAGGAGAAAACAGCTGGTTGTTTATAAAAAGAAATCCTTATGTGAATTAGAAATTTAAATTTTAACAGATTTAGAACATTTACATAATCTTTGACCAAATGGAACACATACACACCCCATCCCCATAGTCTGACGCTATAGCCCAGAATAACCTGGAACTCCTGATTCTCCTGCCTCAGCCTTCTGAGGGCTTAGATTATAAACTGTTTTGAAATTAACAAGAAAACCTAAAGCCTAGAGAGAAAACACCCACTAAAACATTTTCTGTGCCTTTGAAGTGTTTGGTTAGTTTTTGTCAACTGGACAAAAACCTAAATGTATTTGGGAAGAAAGAATCTCAATTGAGGAAGTGTCTCCATCAGCTTGGTTTGTATGCAAGTCTGTGGGACGTTTTTTTCACTAATGATGGATGTTGGAGGGTCCAAAATCACTGTGGGCTGTGCCAGCCCTAGGCAGATAGTCCCTGGGTTTTATAAGAAAGCAGACTGAATAAGCCAGTAAACGGTGTTCCATGGCCTCTCCTTCAGTCCCTACCTCCAGGTTCTTGCCTTGAGTTCCTGCCCTGACTTGCCTTCATGGTGGACTGTAAGATGTAAGCTAACATAAACCCTTTTCCCCCAGGTTGCATTTAAAATTTATTTATTGTTCGTTTTTATTTCGTGTGTCTGCATGTATCTCTGTGGACTGGGTGGGCCTGGTGTCTTTGGAAGCCAAAGGAGGGCCTCAAATCCCTGGGGATTGACATTACAGACAGTTGGGACTCCCTGTGTGGCTGTGGGAATTAAAACAGGTCCTCTGGAAGAACTGGTGCTCTTCACCACCGAGCCATCTCTCTAAGACAGGTAGTTTTTAGTCATGGTCTTTATCACACCAACAGGAAGCAAACTAAGACTTGAAGGCAAGATTCGATCCACTATCTGCAAAGACTGTTTACAAATTCATAAAAAATAGAAATGAAAGATGAACAACACAATCGGGTCTTTTCTGAGGAGAAATGTAACTGGTTAAGAAGGTAAGGCAGGGAGTAGCTTACTGGGGAGGAGGAAAGGTGTCTGTAGTGGTGTGTGGTTTGAGCAAATAGACATTCCTTTTGAGTTTTAAAGAGGAGATTATCTTCTTAAAGGATCGAATGCTAGTCATAGTTATATAAACAAACAGGAAGATTATTAATAGATAATGACTTCCCTGCAGTATTCAGAAGTAGTTTGAGAATTAGCAGAACGAGCCTTTGGATTATTTTGGTGGTGTTTAGAATCAAACCACAGGGCTTTGTAGACACTAGACAAGCATTTGCAAGTTAAGCTGTACCCAACCAGAGTGAGCTCTTTCCTACACACATAAAGAATCTTTGGAGAATTATCACGGAGTGGTCAGTAGTAACGTAGTACCAGTTTTCTTAGTTATGGATATTTGGAGTTTTAAAAGCATCTTTAGGTGTGTGGAGAGATGGCTCAGTGGTTAAAAACACTGGCTGCTTTTCCAGAGGAGATGGGTTTGATTCCCAACACTTTCATGGCAGCTCACAACTGTCTCTAACTGCAGTCCTAGAGGATCCAATGCCCTTGTCTAGTCTGGGCACCAGGCATGCACATATGCACAGACAAACGTGCAGGCAAAACCCCCATTCTCATAAAAGAAATAAGTAAAATGGTTTAAAAGGGGCCTTGTTATGTGTCTGACATATGTTGGTAGTAGTCCCTTAATACTGACCTAGGAACTTAATTGTTTGCATTCTTGAGCTTTCAGTAGTGAATGCAGAAATTATTAAAGAGCAAACGAATTGACCTTTTGGTTTCATAAAAGAGAATATCAAGCTGTTCTTCTTTTTCCCTACCAAAGCAAGAAGTGATGGAGAAGTATGAACTCTATCGAGACTCTGTGGATTGCCTGCCTTCCTGTCAGCTGGAGGTGCAGTTATATCAAAAGAAAATCCAGGACCTTGCAGATAACAGAGAGAAACTGAGCAGCATCTTGAAGGAGGTTTGTGTTATGTGGGGTTTCTGTCATCATTATGTGATGGGCTGTAGCAGCTTTGGGTTCCCTTTCACCCTTTGTTACTGCCTCCCTAAAACACTGGCTTGTTCTGTAGTGTAGTACATGCTGAGGAGTAAGCCATCTTCCCCTAAACATCGGATGTCAGGACTTATTTTAACCTTCAGATGAAATGAATAATAAATCAACATGGCACGTGGTGGTATGTATTTTGAAATACAGTAGTGGGGGTTTTAGCTTGTCCTAACAGATAAAATCACTTGTCATCTGTGGCAGAGTCCCGACTTGGTTCCCATCGCTGCACCTGTGTGTCCACCACCGGGGTCACAGGACAGGCCTGCTTTTGGTTCTGAGGCCTGCCTCTGCCCTTCTCTTTTGTACTGAAGGTAGAATGTTCCCACGCCTGCACTCAGCTGCAGTGCCTGGCTATTGTGTGCCTGTCCCTCATCAGTCCTGGCAGACAAGCAGGGGCATCTTCTCTGCTCACTGGGCTGTTTCCCTTTGGACAGCTGTGGTTTTCTACTGAGCTTTCAGAGCCTGAAGATTTACCATTTCGAAACTGGTTTTTTTCTAGCTCACCCTAGAAAGCCCTTTGGTTTTGTTTATAAGTCCTGTTGGGTGATAATGACTTTAAATATTCTTCATAAAACAGTGCCTGAACCTGGAGGACCAGATTGAAAGTGATTCATCAGAGCTGAAGAAACTGAAGACGGAAGAGAACTCCCTCAAAAGGCTGGTGACTGTGAAGAAGGAGAAGCTGGCCACCACACGCTTCAGGATGAACAAGAAGCAGGAGGACGTAAAGCAGTACAAGCGGACAGTGATCGAGTAGGAGCTTGGTTTTGGTCCAGTGGGTTAGGATGTGCTGGGAAGAGCGGCTAGGCTCCAAGTCCTGTGCCTTCAAGACAGAGTTCTGCCGCTAGTGACTGAGAGAGATAGATAGATATAATTCTGTCGGTAGAAATAAGACCTCGGGTTGTTTCATTCATTCGTTTGTTTATTGGGTGTTTTTCTGTCTGTTGCCTTTTGAGGCACACAGTTCCAATCCTGTTGCATTAATCTTTAAAAGGGTTGTAGTAATAGTGTTTATTTCAATGCACGTGAGACATAGTGATCTAGAGTTATATTTTAAAAGAAATGTTAATACTATCCAGGTAAAAATTAATGCTAAGTTCTTCTACTAGTATGCTGAGGTAGAGTCTCCTTGTCAGTCTTAGGACTATGCCTTTATATTACATGCCACAGGTAGGTTTACGGTGTTAT
This sequence comes from Onychomys torridus, assembly GCF_903995425.1. Lineage (NCBI taxonomy): Eukaryota > Metazoa > Chordata > Mammalia > Rodentia > Cricetidae > Onychomys > Onychomys torridus. Next base: position 25,323,483 of record NC_050453.1, read on the forward strand.
TTCCTTTAGTCCTTACACATGGCATTGAGACTGAGTATTTTCATGCAGATGAAAGGAAAAGACAGAACCTGCAGATTGTGTACTTTTTGCCAGATGTGCAGAAAAGTTGTACTAATCCACATTCGCACTGACAGTGCATAGATGTGCACACTGAGGCGCTGTATCCAGGCCTTCATTTTAAAGAACAGGGTGTGAGGGTTGAAGTGTCGATTAGTGGAGGAGCACTTGCCCAGCATCTGCCAGGCTCTGGCTTTGATCTGCAGCTCTGCAAAATAAGGAAAGCAAAAGGGTGGCTCTTGTGTGAAGTAGTTCATACGCCATGGTAAGTATGGTGCACCACACTGTGTGGGGTTTTGTGGGTTTTATCTACTTGCTTTTATATCTAGAAGAGTTCTAGGCTTGCTGAGCAGGTACTGACAGATGATGGCTCTGGGTTCACTGTTAGCGTCTTTGGTTTTTAAATGCTCAAGAGAAGTTACGTCAAGTGTCTCTATTTGCCTTTAGAGATTGCAATAAAGTTCAAGAAAAAAGAGATGCTGTCTGTGAGCAAGTAACCACCATTAATCAAGAGATCCAGAAGATTAAATCTGGGATTCAGCAACTAAAAGATGCTGAGAAAAGGGAGAAACTGAAGTCTCAGGTGCGTGCTCCTAGGGCATAGAGTCCATGAGTTTAGAATGTAAGTGATGTCACCCATGACGGGATTTGGGGTTCTCTGGAGCAGAACTTGACCCCACGGGCCTTTGTCCATTTGTAGCCCCACTCTGGGTACCATTTCATAATCAGCGGACACGTGTCTCCTCTGCCTTTTTCTCACTTGGCTTTTAGCACATCACAGAATATCATCCCTTGGGGTAAAAGTAGTTGCTTAATAACAGTTGTAAAGTCCTAAGTAGATGGACTTTACTCAGGATTTTTATGTCTCTAAAAACATTTTACCAAAAGCTACCCAAAATAGCTATAGCTCTTCCTTCAGAATCTTAGGCTGATTTTTTCATTTATGTCCATCTTCCTGCTTCTGAAACTTCCTGGTTTGTGATAGCTGAATTCTCTCTGTCCATACAGTCTGCAAAGATCCTAATACAAAAGAGACTTGAGATACTTCATTCTGTGTTCTTAAAGAAATTAGCGACTACTATCACATGCTCTAGGTCTAGTTAATGAACTAGTTATTAGCAGATTGAAGCTGATAACTGGCTGGAATTTGAACTCTTTGTTAGTCACCAAAGCTGCTCCATCTACCTTATATTTCTGTTGGCTTTGTGCACGTGTGTCTCATCAGTACTATTAGATGTTCCCAGCCAATAACAGTTGTTCTTTTACACTTAGCATGGCGTGCGAAACCATTCCTACAATAGCCTTGGATATAGTCTGCTTTCCATAAATATTTGTAATGTTGAAAGGGCCCTGAGCACTGTGTCCTCAAACTAGCTGTATTTAGAATTCAGTGAGGAATTTTGAAATGACCGAGCCCCCTCCCAAATACATTGAATTAGAATCTCCACAATAGGTCCCATCTCTTAATTGAATTGTCTGTTTATCTCTAGAATAGGATGGCATTTGAGAGCCACTGACAGGCTCTGTGTAATTGGGATTGTTTTCTGTGGATGGAGCTCATAACCACACAAGCTGTTCTACTACAGCTGCAGTTGTTAAAATGTTATTTCCCATTCTGAATTTAAAGTATTCAGTGTCTGTACTCGGGGGGACTCGGCTCTTCCCTCTGGACTAATCTGTACCTGTTCTATTGACTAGCCCTTAAGGTAGTTCTGTGTCCTTCAGTCTTCTCCCTTCTGGGTGTAGTACTCTCAGCTCTTCAGCCATTCTTTATCTGCCTAATTTTCAGGTTCATTGTTATCCTGTTGATTGTTAATGCTTCTCACCTGTCATTATTTTCTTTAAAGTGTAGAGGCTACTACTTACCTCGGCCTTCTCAAGCACTGCCGTGGCCCCAGAAGCACAGTGCCTCTGTTTACAAAGCCTTGTTTGGGGGCTGGGGTGTCAGCAGCAGTGTCTCGCCTTCTGTTCATGTTCAAATTATGGTCAATTAAAGACTACACCTTCTTCACATGCAGCTCTGCCAAGTTGTTTTTTTTTTTTTTTCACTCTACCATACTGTGATGAAATGATTGCTCTCATTTCAAGATCTTATTGTTATATCTTGTAGCCTTAATTGTGTTTCTTTTCAACCTAGATTGTCAAAATGCCAAGATCAGTTTAAATCTCATCCACACTGATTATTTCTCATTGTGTGGTGTTGGTGGCAGATTTGAGCAGGATGCCCTTTCCCCAGGATGAAAAAAAGCATTGAGTGGAACTGGACTCTGGCTGCATTGTAACACTCCTCCAGAGTGTGCAGCATTATTATCAGAGCTCCAGACACAGTCGTTCAGCTTGCTATGTTACTCTCCTCTTACCCAGTCTGCAGATGTCCAGTTGGTCCTCAGCAGCCCAAGAATGACTGAATACGTGGGTGAACTCAAGTACCTCTGTGCAAAGGATTCTCTAGTTCTTTTCGTAGCCAGCCTTCACAAAGAGGAAAGATGACAGATTGTCAAAGTGGCCTTCACACAGGGCTGCCAGACTCTGGTTATCACTGATTCTGCTTTAAATGTTTCCAGTGCTCAGTATTTAGTGTAGTCTGTGTTGCTGTGGGAGAAGAGTGATTTCATCTTCACTTCTTATTTGCGAGCTATCCTGAATTGGTATAAATCTCCACTTGTGTATATAGACTTTCATTGGCTATTCTAAAATGCGTAGCAATAGAGAAGGCTATAACCCATCCCCGTTAACACCTGACAGTATGCTCAGGACCCTGGCGATGTGTTTGCTTTGGTGGGAGTCCTGCTGGACTAGGGCTTCCTGTTCTTTTTACAGTGGCTCTATGATGGGACTAATTACTCCAGGGGAGTGTGTTTATTCTCAGGAAAAAAGCATTGCTTTAGTGTATTGAAATGCTTGGCTGTGGATTTGCAGAATGTGTTTGTTTATTTTTATTTTAGCCACACTTGGTTTTGATGGTTTCTTGAAAGTGGTATCTCAGCTTTCTTGTTCATGGAAATAAACACATAGCCTAGTGGAGCTGGAAACTTAAGTTGATGTGTAGTCATTGAATGGGCTGTTTATTTAAAATAGCACTCACACAAGCTAGTCACTAATTCACCTGATTTTTCTTACAAGATTTAAGAAATAAAGTTTTTGGAAACTTTGGTTTTCTTGATGGTTCATAGTCTCCCTCTCAGCTGTAACCTCTCCCAGCCTTGTGTCAGAACTAATAGGAATGGTTGTTGAAACATTTGCAACTCAGTGTTAGGCCTGGCTGTGACTTGGAGTAACTCTTTGTCATTTGTCCTCAGGAAATCTTCGTCAACTTGAAAAGCGCTCTGGAGAAGTACCATGAGAGCATTGAGAAGGCCAGGGAGGAGTGCTGCGCTAGAACGGAAGAGAAGACTGCCGAGCTGAGGAAGAGGATGTTCAGAGTGCGGCCTTGATCCACAGGGCAGCCCTCCGGACACCGCCTTCCCTTCCCTTTGTCATGGTTATAGCGATGCAGATAGAAGTACCAGCCAGTCTGCTAACTTCCTGTCACCTGGTCACCGTTGGTTCCCGTTTGCCTTGGGTGTGCTTTTATAGGATGGTGTGCTCCCTGTGGTTTTTCTTTGTATTTTAGGTACCAAAAGTAATAGGACAGCAAATAAAGGTAGAAATAGTTAATAGATAGAATTTTGAGAAATTGTACAGTATCCACTAGGCAAGAGGTCTAGTAATTGATATTCAAAGGTAAAATGAAGGCATTCTTTTGGTTGGTCTGACTTTTCCTAAGCACACATTGTTAAATGACAACTAAGGTTTTAGGATGAAGCTATGTCATATGGAGAACTGTTAAGTATTTTTTTTTTTTAACCTTTCACTTATACCATGAAATAAACTTGAATGAGCTTCCAGACCTTTGGAAATGAAGTCTTTCCGGATCCTATTTGAACTGTCCTCAGGCAATGCAGGGACCCCCAGCTCACTGAGTCTACACTTCCATGGGCTTGCATGCTTCTCTGCATGGTTTATTACAGCTTTACTTGGCTCTGCTGGAAAGGCTCACCTTCCAGTCTTAGTCCAAACTGAGACATAATATTTTTTAAAAGCATGTTTATTATTTAAAGTATGTCAATATGTGCATTTGAGTTTAGGTGTCACATAATCTGGGACTGCCATTGCGGATGGTGGGAACTAAATTCAGGATCTCCATAAGAGCAGTAAGGGCTCTTGTCCACTGAGCCATCCCCCCAGTCCCTAAAACTTTAATTACATTTATTTATTTGATAAGTGGGGGGTGGTCATGCATGGGTCACAGTGCACATGTGAAGGACAGAGGACAACTTAGTAGAGTTGATTCTTGCTTCCTACTATGTGAGACCCAGGAAGTGAACTCAGATCATCAGGCTTGGCAGCAAGCCCCTCTATGCTGAGCCATCTCACTGGCCCACTTTGGTTTTTGCAGCTTTCAATTTTTCCTTTCTATTCTCTCTCACGTGTGTATTGTTCTATGTAGTGTCTTATACCCATTTTTAACATGGCTGCACTCTGTTCTGGAGGCTTGTGACTTCTCTGTTTTAACTTTTCAGATTTAGCATTATACCATTTATGTACTTGCTCATCACTTGAGTGTTTACTTAGGGAAGAAATCATTTTTTGTTTTTGTGACCAAATAATACAGCCACTGAAGCAGGCTTATCTGTCTGTGTATCTGACACTTCTCCTACCAAATACATTTTCTAGTAACTATCTTTAATCATCCCTTTTTGCCCCTAAACAGTGAAAATATAATCAAAAGCCCTCATCATAATCTACTCAAATCCATTTAGGTCTTCTGATTGAAGAATAAACTAAAATTTAGAGATTTTCCTGGAGCTGTCTTAAAAAACGGCATTGTTGGTGTCCAACTGGCTTTGTAATCCGGGAAGTTGTGTACTCCAAAGGAGCAGGTGACATCACGTGTCTCTGGCACGTGCTGCCCTGATGGCGGAGGAAAGGCTTTGCTGCCAGACTGCAGTCCTCTGCGCTCAGCTCCTTAGCTGGATGGAGAGCAAATATTTAATTTCACGTTGAACTGACATATTTCAAGAAGCTAATCCATTTTGTGACAAAGCCAGGGAGTTGAAATATGCACCTCGCAGGCTGAAGTTAATACATCGGATTTGAGTTTTAACAGGATGTTTCCTATTTTTAGTAAGAACAGAAAAGTTTGATATGAAATTCCATTTCAAATTCAGGCCTGCCACCTTTTTCAATTAAGTCGGTCCTCTCCCTCTGATTGAAATATGCTTCTCATCTTCCAATCCAGATTGCCACCAGGGGGCACAACGCGGCTTGCATAACCAAGGCAAAAATAGATGTGGATTTTTAGGTTGGAAATGCAAAAGCCAAGCATTTTAAAGTGACAGCGACAACCCGGAAACTAAAAGTGGCCCGAGAGAACTTGGAATCTGCCTGGTTGAAATAGGTTCTAAATAATATGTAAAGTATTTGAAGGTGTTCTTTCTGGCCCTATGTTTATCTCTAAAATTAACTAAGCGATTACAACTGGTCTGAGATTTCCAGCTCACATTCCACGGGGCTGTAAAGGCTGAATTTGCCCGAGGGAAGAACTTGAGGCTCTCTCTACGCAGTGGGCAAGTGTCTGAGGGACTGAACATAGACCACCACCTGGCACCTGCAGCTCAGCGTGGTATCTCCGTTGTTTTTTATTTTATTTCCGGTAAGACCATCAACCTTTACTACCAAGAGCTGCTTCAAATCCGTTCTTTCTGCCAACACAAAAATGTCTCTAAAATACTACCTTATCCTGTCCATATAGCTGTCTTCACAAATCTCTGTTGCTAGTCTGTTCCCGACAAGAGCTATAATCGCTTACGGAGCAGTAGTTTGTGGAGGTACAGTATGATAGCACCATAGTTCCCAAAATGAGTGTGTGAAAAATCTGTTTGAAGCAGTTCTTAGACATGCCCCTCCCTCAGATGCAGGTCTCTGGGATTCTATAGTGTCTAGCTCCCCCATTGAAAGCATCTTTATTGAGTTAAAGTGATTCTATTTTTAGTGTGTATGTGGGAGCATGTCCATGTGCATTCACACGCTTGTGCAGGTGCATGTGCATGTGGAAGCCAGTCATTCTCCAGTGTCATTCCTGAGAAGCTGATCAGCACATGCTCCTAAGCCTTTTTTTTTTTTTTAAAGAGATCCAAACCCAGGTCCTCACTGTGGGCACTTTACTGACTGAGCCATGCCCCCAACCCCAGCATGGCTTTAATGATGATTCTTAGGGATTGCTTTAAGAAGTTCCTAGATGGTTAGGAGTATAAACTAGTCTTCACACTCCTTTTTTAATAAGACTGTAAGAGCAAATATGTCCTAAGCACTTAAGGGTTGAGGGGCTTTTGGGAAATAACGGTTACACAGCTAACGTCTGACAGCAGCCAATTCTGTTAGAACTAAATTTACTAGGTATCTCTGGGAGCCAGTTTTATATTTGTATCTGTGGCACCACCTCCATCACAACCCTTTACACCTGGTCGTAGATGGATGAATAAATGTGCTGGCTTAAGAAATCAAGTCTGCATAACCCACATTGACATAGACCCCAATTCTTGGGTCCCTGGTGGGGAGGGGTAGCTTTGTATTTTTAATACAAAGAACTAAGAGGACAGATTTTTTTTTTTTATTTTTTTTTTTTTTTTTATTCCACCAGGGCAGATAAGCTCACAAGTGCATGTGAGCTCACAGGACAGCAAACTTTGGCTCCACAGGCTATCATCACTTTGGACTCCCTTTTTTTCAGGTGAGCTGAAGTGTGAGGATTACAAGGCCTTCCTATTTGAATCTTCAAACCTTTGAATTCATTAGCATCACTTGAAGATAGACCCAGAGGGGCTGAGTCAGTAGGCTCTGGTGGGCTCCAGAGTTTGCATTGCAATCAAGTTGTTCCCAGGTGAATCGGATGACTTGGGGATCACCATTAGAGCAGCTCCATGCTAGAGAAATACACTCGCTGGGGTGGAAGTATCTCAGATTTATGGTGGGACATACACCCCCACCCCTCACCCCCAAGCTCTGCTGTGCTTCCAAGCCATCTGGGATCTGGAATCCCCATTTCTAAAATGTTCCTGGCTAGAAGACAGCCTTGTCTTGGAGTAGCATGATGTGGTCCTCATTACCTCCTGCCATTGGTCCTACCTTTACATCTCCAAGTTCTTTGCCCTGGAACACCAAGGATGCCTGTAAAACATCACAGGAACAATTATGATGAGATGTCCAGTACAGCAGTGGAGAGTGGGCTTTTGAGACACACTCCTGCTGTACCAGGAAACTGATTAGCTTCATGAACTGAGGTCCAAACAGAACACCGCTCAGGTCATCTTTTTCCAGTTGTAGAGTTCAGTACTCTTGCCATTGAAAAGCTGTTGCAAAGGTTAAATCAGATAATAAAGAAGTACCTAGCACTCTGTAAATGGCTGCTTTTGCTAGTAAAACCAAGAAGTAGGGCTGACAAAGACAGCCGCAGCAGCTGTTGTGTGAGCCTTTACATATGAAAGAAATAGAATCTAACCAGAAAAAAATCATAGAGCGTACATGATTGTGACCTACCTGTAGGACCACTAATGCTCCTTTACTGCTGGCTGGCTGGGCTATCACCAGGCGAAGGAGGAAGAACTTGGGAGATACTGCGATGCTCTCTAAGGCTACCGCTCTAGGGAAAGCTACAGAGGCATTATGTTTACAAAAGTGCTCAGAGAACAGTGAGTTTTATCAGGAGGTCAAGTTCCTCCTGTCGTCAAGGTGACTTTCTTTCACTGCTCTCAGGGGTGGTGGGACTTAATGTGTAATAGAAACAAAGCTCAAAGGAAATGGTAAATGAAGTAAGCGTCCATAATCGAAGATGCATGAGGTGCCCCTCCCTGGGTTCTTCCAGTCTTCTGAAAAGAATTCTTTCCTTCACTACCCTGACTGCAGCCATGAATGTTCCCCTTTCCGGGGCACCCTAACCTTCTGTCAGTGTGAACCGGAACAGTGGTTCCTTTTTAGACAGACACCTTATACTAGACTCCTTTTGCCCCATTCTTCCCATGCCCATGGTTGGGCTTCCTTTGCCTCTGTAGGATTTAGGCCTGCTCTTCTCCACTCAATGACTTGGTGGACATTCACTAAGATGCTGCTGTCCACAAGGCCAGTCCTAATATATTAGAAATTGAGGCCAAAAGATAAATCCTGGGTCTAGAGAGATGGCACAGCCTTTAAGAGTGCAGTTTGAATCTCAATACCATGTATCTACCTGTGCAAGATCCCCACATGTACCAGTAACCCCAGCACTGGGCAAGGTGAAGATGAGAGGGTTGCTGGAGCTCCCTGGGTACCAACTTTAAAAAAAGGTTCAAGCTCCAGATTTGGAGAGAGACATTTCATCATAGTAATAGAGAGGAAAGTAATAGAAGACACTGACGTCCCTCCTCTGGCCTCAGATCATGCACAGTGTGTGGCCACAGGCATGCGTGAGTATATACCATTCTTACGTGTACCCCACATGAATACATATGCATACTAAATTAATTGACAGATATATTGATATAGAGAGAAGATAGATAGATGATTGATAGCTAGATATAATCCCTTCTGTCAAGACATGTCTGCAGACAGTCAACACTTCAAAAACTATGAATCCAAATATCACCAGTCTTCATTCTGCCCAAATCCATGTATTAGTAATCCATGTCTGTATAACAAACCATTCCAATTCTTAGTAAAAATATATTTATTATTGCACAGATTTCTTGGGGGATAAAAGAACCCAGGAGTGGTTTAGCAGTGTAGAGTTTAGCTGGTGTAGGGACTTTCACGAGATGGTAGCCAGTCTGTCTGTCAGGGTTTCAAGTCCCTGACAGCTTGCTGTGAGCTGGGGCCTCTGCTTCTGAGATGACTCAATCCAGTGGCTTTTGGCAAAAATCTCTGTTCCTATGAGCATTACTGGGAAGCCTTAGTTACTTACCACTCAGACTTCCTAGGGGAGCTGGGCATGGCAGCTGTCTGATCCTCTGGAAAATGGCTGGATATATATATGAAATAGAGAGGTTTTTAAAAAGAGCAAAGAGCAGGAGAGAGAGAGTGGAACAGGAAGACACAGCTGCCTCTTGTCACCTGATCTTAGAAGTGACATGCCGGCCATTACTTATAGAGTTTCTTGCTGATCACACACCCATCCCTTGTGCAGTGTGGAAGGGAACCACACAAAGATGTGGATTTCTTCATTGGGCTACTTCTGTCGTTGCTGTAACAAAATATTTGAGGGTTGGTGAGTTATAAATGAAAGAGGTTTAATTTTGCACAAAGTCCTGGGAGTTCTGCCTGCATAGCACTGGCATTTGCCTGCCTGGCTTTCGGTGAGGACCTTATGGTAGATGACATCACAGCTTCAGAAGCACATGCAGAAGAAACTACGTGGTAAGTTAGGAAACCTGAGAGTGGAGAGGGACCAGTTGAATTGTTTGCTGTTTTGTAACAACACAGTCTGGAACTAACTAGGACACCCCCCCCCCCCCCCGCAAGCTGCATTGATCCTTTCCAAAAGGTGGTACCCCAAATAACCTAATTACCTTCCACCTGTCACCATTGCTATACTGGGGACCACACTTCCAGTCTGACTCCTTAGGGGTACAATCAAGCCATTTCTCAGACATAGCAGTTATTAAAAGCTTAATTCTTTAGGAGCTGCCTGTGGGGTTGGCTACCATCTTTCCAATCCCTATAGTGAAGGTTCAGATGAACACAACCTGGCCATGGTGAGTCAGGGGGTTTGGCCCTTACCCTGATGAGCACTCCAAGGCATTGTGTAGCCTACTTATCTCAAGGCACTGTGTATCCCTTGCAAACTGTCTCCTCCTTGATTGGAATGTTACACCTGTGTGCTGCCGTCACAGCGGAGCTTAGAAGACTCATTATCTCATGTGGAACAGATGGGAAACTTTGGCTCCAAGAAGCTCTTAGTGGTAACCAGTTGATTTCCTCGCCTGAAACACTAAGACGACTGCCAGGGCCCTCGTTAGTTCTGCTCTGAACTACTTAGCTGGCACTCAAGCCGTCATAAAACTGGACCTGCTCATCTTGGATGAGATAGTTTTATCATTGGGTCAAGTATTTCTTAGGATCCAGTGAGTTGCTTCCAAACAGGATCTTACTCCTGATTTTTAGTACAAAGCAAACAGATATTTGCTAATTGTGTTTTCAGAATTTAGGAGCCCACTGCTTGCACAGTGAACCTAGTGCAATTCCAGAGATAGAAATCTGAAAGTTTTGGAAAGTTCGATTTGACTTTTGAACTTTGGCACTTTCGTTTCTACCGTGGCTTTCTGGAAAGTACTACCGATCTCCTCGTCCAATATTTCTCGGCTCTCTGCAACTTTTCTTCAAGGATTCGAGAATAATACAGAGTAGTTCCAATAATTTAATATCTGTGGACTATATCTACAACAGTTGACTTTCCTCCCAAAGGTGACTATAGTCATAAAGAAGTTGGCCCTCCAAGATAGTCCTGCTTCCATCAACACAGGACACACACAGCCTCAGAGTCTTGGCAACAGGTAATTGTCCTGTGAGGCTGGACCTTGTTGAATTGTGGTTGTGGTGGCAGAGGGCTGGCTATCACAGCCCAGACCTTTCTGTATTTACCATGAGGTTATTCCAAGGTCTCCCACCTATAATAATTCCTTGCTTTCTATTTTTCCAGAGTGTACCATCATTTTTATGGTTTTTCTGGTTAAAGGTGAACTTCTAGAGAATGTGAACCAGGTACATAGCAGCCTTGTCTAGAAACCCTGATATCTAACTAAAAGCTGCACGTGAATTGCTGTTCTGGCACACCACTGCCACCAGCACTCGTGTGAACGCAATGAAAACTGGGTAATGTATTTAACTTGAGATTGGCTAGTTGAATAGTTCTCCTGGAAGTAAATATCCAGAATGTCAAACAGAGTCTTTAGTTTGATTTTCTTAAATTTGGTTGACATAGTGATCAAAATCTTTACATATTGATTGAATTAAGAGATTTTTCTATTTTCCTTTACAAATAGAATTATACCTCAGGCCGGGTGGTGGTGGTGCATGCCTTTAATCCCAGCACTCAGGCAGAGGCAGAGGCAGAGGCAGAGGCAGGCGGATCTCTGTGAGTTTGAGGCCAGCCTGATCTACAAAGCGAGTTCCAGGAAAGGCGCAAAGCTACAAAAAGAAACCCTATCTCAAAAAAAAAAAAAAAAAAGGAATTATATTTCAGAAATATACAAGACTACTACATTGTGGATGATAGTGACTTATTCACATCCTATTAAGTACTTAACTTAAGAAAGAAAACATGGAGCCAACAAGATGGCTTAGTGGATAAAGGCACTTTCAGTAAAGTCTAACGACTTAAGTTCAGTCCATGGTGGAAGGGGAGACCCAACCCTTGAAAGTTTTCCTACACACCTCTACACACACACACACACACACACACACACACACACACACACACACACAGAGTCATACATCACTAAGAATATTATATCCACTGGATTGTGCGCTCCATCAGCCAAACTATTTGTTGTTAGTGACTGGGGGCCTCATGCCATGCATTGCCCTTCCTGGATGAACTCCCCCGTCTTTACTTTGCTGTTCGCCTTCTGAGTCTCTCTTCTTCAGGCCACATGAAAGCTGGTAGAAGCGAGGACATAAGACGACAAACTCTGTCCCATGGCCAAACAGCCCGGTATCTACTTTACAAATGAAATTTTACTGGAACACAGACACGCTCATTGCTTACGTTTTCATCTGTGGCGGTGACGTGTCAGAGTGGCATAGTTGGGTAGCTGTGACAGAACCATCTGGCCCACAAGTTGAGGAGTATGTACTGCTCTGCCCTTTGCAGAGGGAGCCTGTGATGCATGATCTAGGAGATAAGGAGAGGTGAATGGGAAGCGCACCGTGGGCACATATATATGACTTAGAAAGAAAAAAAAATCACCAAATTTCTCTTCTGCCATTTGCTTGAGATTTGCCATTGATTTTTGTACCACACCCCCACCCCCGCCGCTTAATTCTAGCTAAATTACAAAATCTATAGGACAATTAAAAAACAACTTGAATTAATTCAGGCCACAGATAGTGTCATCAATTCCTAAACACTGCCAACACTCTGTATTTAATTCACACGTATAGAAATGAATCTCATTTTATAAGACCTTTTTTGTTGTTGTTGTTTTGTTTTTTTGAGACAGGGTTTCTCTGTATAGCTTTGCACCTTTCCTGGAACTCACTCTCTAGTCCAGGCTGGCCTTGAACTCACCAAGATCCTCCTGCCTCTGCCTCCCCAGTGCTGGGATTCTACCCAAGATTCCCCACTGTATCGTCAAGAACGTGACCTGTCTCTGAGTTCCTTTGTGACCTCTCTGCACCTTTCTCACTCAGTGACGTCACTCTGTAAGTGTTGACTTAGGGCTTCAGAGAACACACTGTGTTATTTACCTGGTTGTACTTTGTAGGCAATAATTGGGGCAGACAGAGAGGGACTAGGTGTGGGAAGGGATGGTGGTATAGGCAAGGGAAGAGGGGGAAGTAATAAGACGCCCCTGTAGACGCGGGCTAATTTATAACTTTTCGGGCTGCTGAAATGGCTTTCCAAGTTTGCACTCTGACATTTTTGTAATTTTTCCATGTTCCTGCTGCTGTCCCAGCACTATAGATAAGAAACCCTCAAATCTTGCTCTGCTCTGGAATAATGAGATTGGAAAAGAAAAGATCTTTTCCATCTTCTTAACATTAAGAGGAGAGGAAAAAAAAAAAGCACCAGCCTAGTCAGAAAGCCTAGCGGTTCAACAAATATTACTCATGTCGCTGGCAGAAAGAAAAGGGAACTTGAATAGAAAAATGGAAAAGACGAACACAAGAGGCATTGTTTGCATATCGGAAAAATTAATCTACACAGGAAAGTGTAAGAGCCTGCAATTCAGAAAGCAAAGAATTAGGACAGCCCAGCTGAGAATAATTTTCTAGCCAGTTAATTTAATTGCATAAATCATTCCTTTGTTAGCAATAAAGAGATATAATTAAAATGAGATTGCCTCTAGTTTCTATTCTCTGGAAGCTAAAGGAATTGATTTTGGGCAAAGCATTCTTCCAAATACCAGATCGGCAAATTACATTTACCTTTTTTAGAAAAAGCTAAATTATTTTGTGATAATATCAGGGTGAGTTTAATTAATTATGGATCTGCCATATGATCTTAAAGAAATACTTTATTTAGTGTCCTTAGAACAGAAGTTTGCAATCATGTGAGCATCCCCATTTGGTAGACAGTTGTGGGATTTTCACAAACAGGTCAGAAGTTTAACAGGCGGCTGTCAGGGGGGATTGGAGGCAGCTTAAGCAGTGTTTGGGGGTTTTGGTTAGCTGTCCTTATTTAAAATAATAAAAAAAAATATTTGATGTTGCATAATTTAACTGCACTCATTTAGATTGGCTTTATCCTAAAATTGCTACTAGTAATTATTTGCTGTCTCTGAATCCTTGGGATTTAAAGAGCCTATAATTGTCTATTAAATAGGGGAAATCAGATCAAAGAGGAACGCAAACGGTCTCCGGCGACACAGCACAGGGCCGCTGATCCATCAGTTGAGTGTCAGGGAGAATTGCAGGCTGTGACAGAGGAGAGGCTCATTTTTATGGTAATGAATTTGGGTTTTTAAAAAATGTACTAGACTGCACTGGCTTGCTCCAGATTTTTGAAGTTCACTCTGGGCAGTACATTGTGACAGGGACTTGTGCAGGGAGGGTGCCGACCGACTTTCAAAGCCTGGGCTAGGAGAAGAGAATCCTGCCCCCAGTGTGTAGGGCTGCAGCCCTTATACAATGTGTTCAACCTCAGAGGGGCGGGAGGAACCCACCCTCACCCCCATTTCATGGAAACGTTTAGAGTCATTTTTTTCCCCTGGAGCTGAGGACCGAACCCAGGGCCTTGTGCTTGTTAGGCAAGCGCTCTACCACTGAGCTAAATCCCCAACCCCTTAGAGTCTCTTTTTTGTAGTAGATGAAATGCGCGGTTGCCCCATTGCTTAGCGATTAGGTAGAAGAGGAAGTGTATGATGCCACCGGTTAAGTGTGTTCTTACGCCTTATCGCAGGGCCCTGGAAGAATTAGTCTAGCATTTGTGGGGAACTGAGGTGATTTCCATTTCCCAGTTTGGATCTCTTACCGAATGAGCTGGGCACTGAGGTTAGGTATTTGCCTCCTCCAAGCACACTCCCTAGGAAGGCCGGATGGCTCCAAGCTTTGTAGAAGAAATCAGTGGCTCTAGGCTCTGCTGGGCAATAGCCACAGGGCCACCTTGGTGGGTGCTGCCATAGCAGGGTTCAGTCCTTCCACTTGGGGGTCCTGTGGGATGTGTTCCTGCTTCTTTCCCCATGGAAAAAAGAACCCAACCACTGATCAATGGACTGAAACTGGAGTCAGAATAGATCTTTCTTCCTTTTAAATTATTTCTCCCAAGTATCTGTCCAGGGACAAAAAGTCTAATACAGTCTTAATTGTCCTCAGTCTTCTTAAACAGATGTCCACGTGTCAGTGTTTCATTATTATTTTCCTTATGACACCACCATCATCCATGAGCTGCTTTTTATGGGGGGTGGAGGGTGAGATAGATTAATACCCTTTATGGAAATAGTAGAACTTTACAAGATATTTTCTTTAGTTAAGTGAAGAGCCACACATGTTACCAAGCATGTGTGTGTGTGTGTGTGTGTGTGTGTGTGTGTGTGTGTATACCACATACTCATAAAATATTTTTAAAGAGAAAAATATGGGGCTGTGCAACCCATATCCTCTGAGGAAAGGGTGCCATGACGATATCAAATGTGTATAAAACATTCTTTAGCTGGGCGATGGTGGTGTGCACCTTTAATCCCAGCACTTGGGAGGCAGAGACAGGCGGATTTCTGTGAGTTCGAGGCCAGCCTGGGCTACCAAGTGAGTTCCAGGAAAGGCGCAAAGCTACACAGAGAAACCCTGTCTCAAAAAAACAACAACAAAAAAGACAAACAGTTTGCTGGGTGGTAGTGGTGGTGCACACCTTTGATCCCAGTGCTTGGGAGGCAGAGGCAGGCAGATCTGTGAGTTCAAGGCCAGCCTGGTCTACAGAGTGAGTTTCAGGATAGCAGGACTACACAGTAACTCTGTATGGAAAAGCAAACAAACAAACAAAAAAGATGAAGCAGTGGAAGGCAAGGGAAAGATTCAGATGATACAGGTCCAACCCTCACAAAGGAGAGGCAAATCACAAGGAGGAGGCAGGAAGACCAGTCTGGGCAGGTTTTACCTAAGACAGTGAAGAATCCCGGGACTAATGATCCCCATGGAAGGGGCCCTCTGCCCTGTGTGCGCTGGCCTACACTAGCATGCTCATTGTGCTCAGACATAGCAAGAAAGCAATCTGTGAGAAGAGTGACTTCAGTAAAAATGTGGTCATGGATTCAAGAGAGCAAGAAGGTCCTGTGGTCAATTATGCTCTGTGCAGTGGACTATCTGAGGGGGTGGGGGAGATTTGTGGCCCAAACATTGGATTGACAGACATAAGTAATAGGTTTGCAGATAAATTGTACTACTTTTATAGTAAAATTCATCTTTAATGAGGAATTTAATTAGTTCTCAATGATGGTTTCTTAAGTAACTGGAAAGTTGTACTATTCTATACAATGACATAACTTTTAAATTCAGATTGTTATATCTTGTTATAAGAAAAATGAGCAACAGAGCCAAAGTCACAAAGTACAAAATGGAACAAAGAATCACGAATGGACCTAGTAGAAAGAACAAGGAATAGCAAATGAAAAAAGTGACATCTTCAAATATACAAGTTAACTGAATACTAAAAATGCATAATCATATGTGAAAACAAATCAATGTAGTGCGTCTTCAGAAAATTGGGAATTGATCTACCCAGCTATACCACTCTTGGGCATGTATGCAAAGGACACTCCATCCTACCACAAGAACACTTGCTCAACCATGTCCATTGCTGCTCTATTCATAATAGCCAGAAACTGGAAACAACCTAGATGTCCCTCAACCAAAGATGGATAAAGAAAATGTGGTACATTTACACAATGGAGTATTACTCAGTCATTACAAACAATGACATCATGAAATTTGCAGGCAAATGAATGGAACTAGAAAAAAATCATCCCCAGTAAGGTAACCCAAACCCAGAAAGATAAATGTGGAAATGAACTCACTTAAGTGGATATTAGCTGTAAAGTAAATGATAATCATGCTACAACCCACAGACCCAGTGAGGCTAAGTAACCAGGGGGGCTCAAAGAGAGGGACACTCATGCATCTCCCTGGGAAGGGGAAACAGAATAAATTTTGTGGGTGGACTGGGGGACCGATGGGGATAGAAACATGAGCTTCTCAGACTTAGGAAAGAAAGACCATTTATAGTTTGCTCCCCAATTTTTGGCCAATACTTACCACCATAACACTATTATTTAACTACTGTGTGAGGAAAACACACCGTCTGTGGCTTCTTGGACACCCTTCACACCTTTGGTTCTTACACAGAACACATCGAAAAGTATGTCTGTGCATTTTACTCTGCCTAACAGAGAGCGTGTTCATGCTGTAATCAATAACTTTTGCAGGATGGAAGTTCAGCATGCATTGTGATGGGAGATCTTAGAGGAGGTCTAGGGGGCACAACTGGGTAAGGGAAACCATCATCACCCAAGTAACTGCAGTCCGCCGTTCCTCAGGCTGTATCCAAGGCCATGTTTATATGATTCACACTTTCTCTGAGCTTTAGTTACGGGTACAGAGAAATCCCCAGCCCTAATGCCCAAACCAGACCTCTCTCCTGAGAGTCAGACTTCTGTCTGTGGCTTTTTTCTAGAAGCGCTGTTGATGCCTCCAACCCAACATATCCAAGAAAGAGCTCACGGGGTTGACAGTGATACCACCTGCCACCTAGTGTACAAAGTGTGAAAGAACAAGCCTTCCCTCTGTCCCCTCTCTTCCTCATCCACCAATATTTCAACCAACAAGCCTGTCAACCCTGCTTTCCAAGTGTTTCCAGAACCAGTCTCTTTCCCATCACTTAGATCCACCTGGTACTCTGTCTTGTAGCAAAATGGGATCCATCACTTTGACAACAACCCACAGCACACATACCTTAAGTCGCCACTGAGGCTGCAGCCTGAATTCCTAAGTACTTTAAAGGCCCTTGGTGACATCTTTGTACCATATCCATGCTCCCCCAAACCTTCATATGGCTGATGCTCCTCAATCTGTAGACCTCAGCACAAATGTTACCTCAGAACGAGCTTCTTGACCAGATAGGCAGAGCAGCCCTGCTCAGACTCCACACTCAGTCTCTGTTCTGTTACTGTGCTGTTCCAATACACCCACCAACACCTTAGATTATCTTAGCACTTCCGTCTCCTGTCGTCCTTCTCCACTAGAATTAAACTCCCCTTGTGTGTATCATATTCCAGTCTCTGTCCCCAGGCTCTATGGTAGTCCTGACATAGAGCAGGCACCCCAGTGTATTTGTGAATCAGCTGAAGACTCCTTTATGCTATGGACATTTCCACAAATATACCATGTTCTTTCTTATTTAAGTTCTTTGTATATGTTGTTTCAGCTGTACAAAGACACACACACATACACACATGTATACAAATACACATATATACATACATGCATACTGCATGCATGTATTTATACATATACACAAGCCACATGAACACATAAACATATACACACGTACATACACACTCACAGACATGCACACATTGCTCCCACATACATATGCACATACATATATAGACACATACATACATACCATACACATATGCACATATAAACATATATACACATGCATACAAACCACGCACACCACACACACACACACACACACACACACACACACACACACACATACACGTACATACACCACACACACATTGTCTTAGGGTTTCTATTGCTGTGAAGAAACACCATGACCATAGCAACTCTTATAAAAGAAACATTTAACTGGGCTGGCTTACAGTTTCAGAGGTTCAGTCCATTGTCATCATGGCAGGCCATGGCAGCACACAGGCAGACATGGTGCTGGAGAAGGAGCTGAGAGTTCTACATCTTGATCCACAGGCAGTAGAAGGAGACTGTGTATCACACTGGGCGTAGCTTGAGCATAGGAGAGTGCAAAGCACACTCCACAGTAACACACTTCTTCCAACAAAGCCACACCTCCTAATAGTGCCACTCCCTTTGGGCCAAGCACTCAAACACATGAGTCTGTGGGGGCCATTCCTACTCAGACCACCATACACATACACAGGTACATATATACACATTCACATACAGGAGCACATACACTATACATAAATACATACACACACACACACACATATACCTCATACATATGCACACATTCATATACCATACATACACATACAAACACACATATCAAATACATACACATGTATGTTCACATACATAAATATACCATTCACACATTTAGACATCACAAACACAAATATACACACACATACTCACACATACATAAACACACCACACACATACACAAACATACATATATATATACACACATACACACACTAGCATACAACATACACACACACACACACACACACACACACACATATACTACCCTCCCATTTTTCTTTTAATCTTGCTCACTGTTCTGTAGCTTAAGTATACTTAAGCTGTCTTAAGACTCTAGAAGCTGTTGCTATGCTAGTCTATGTTGATCACCTGTGACATCATCACATGCCATTTTCTATAACTCTTATAGCCTACACTATTGGAACTGCTGAATGAATTAGTAATTTCCACAGGAGCCAAATCTTTGGTTCAGCCTTTTATTCCTGGAGCCAAATCTGGTGCCTGGCACACAATAGGAGTTTGGGAATGATTTGTGGAAGAAAAAAAATGGAGAGAGGGAGTCAATGTTTCAGTGCTGTGTGAGGAATTTATTTTCCAATCCAGTTCCAATGAGCACATCCCCCTGAGAGAATGGCTAAATGCCCTGCTGTCGCCTGAGCATGGAAACAATCCAGCAAGGCAGAGTTGTGGCACCAAGCAGACAAACAGAGAGGCTCTTCCTAGGGTGGGAAGTAATTAGCACACATTTGGCGGAATGAACTGGAAGAAAGAGATGTCCTGAGGGGTACTCTTGGAACGCACTCAGGGAGGAAAGCTAACACAAAATGAACAATTTCTGATGAGTTCTAAGGAAGATCTTCACATAGTAACGGGACCCTGGTCTGGTCCACAGAAGCATCATCCTAAGCAGGTAACAGGAGAGCAAGAGTCTGAGTGACATGTAATGTGTGAGCAGGTGGCTACGATTAGACAGGATTAGTCAGAAGAGGAGAAATCTGTCTGCTTCTAGAAGAGAGGCATTGCTCTCTTGGCCTCTCCAAGTTTAATAACTCCTTAATGAGAAGGTGTTGAAGGTGAGTTTCCAAACTCTATTTTTATGATCAATCAAGTAGATGTATCGGGAGTTCTTTCTTAGTCACATCCTTGACAGTACACTTTAATTTTTGTTAGTCATTTTTTATACTTCCTATTTCTTAAAGAAGCACTGACACATTTGGACTGGGTAGCTGCTGACAGCCCAAGTGTGTTAATTAGCAAATTAAGTCATCTTCTTCTTCTCTGGGTATACTACATACAACTCCATGGAACCCCTGAGAAGATAATGACATTCATCTAGTGACTTTCCAACCCTAAGCATGCTGGGGTTTGTGACGAGAGAGACTCCTGCTGGGATGGGAGAGCTCCATTTGCTTTTTTTTTTTTTCCTGACATAACTTTGTCTGCTGCAGGCAAATCCCTTCACCTTCTCCTTTGCCTAGTCACCATCCCATGTTGTTTCTAAAGATGGGATTCATAAGCTGGCCATGTGGCACACACCTGCTGTCCCTGCACCTGGGAAACAAAAGCAGGAAGATGAGGAGTTCAAAGCCAACCAACCTTGGCTACATCCTAAGTTTGAGACCGGCTTCATGAGGCTTTGTCTCAAAGGACAACAAAATAAAAAAGAAAGAAAGAAAAAAGAAAGAAAGAAAAAGACTCTATAATCAATCCTTGATAAGACTTAAAATGATGCTTAGCGGATGAAACGCAGACATCCAGAGGAATTGGATTTGGGGATGACACACACATCTTTCATACTATTTCAGTTTTCTCTGCTCATAATTGTATAAAGCCACAGAGCATTGCGGAAGGAAGGGAGTGTGGGTTTTCACAGCTCTTCCTGAGTGCCAATTGCTTTTCCACTCAACATAAATATGAAGGGGCAGAATCTTCTTAAGGAAGAACGCTGAGACACTCCTGGGGTAGAGGGCAGCCCCACCCCTAAGCTGGTGACTGGGTTCCCACCCTCCATCTTTTTCCTTCCCATCTCCATCCCCAGGGCAGATAGCTGTGACTCCGTGTTTCTCTTTTTGGCACAGTCTCGTCCTGATGAAGCTGTGAACTCAATTCAGAATTGGTTACTTTTCTTTAGTTAGGATCCCCAAACTACATTCTACACCAGAACAGTCTTAGGACAAAGAGGACCTTCCATACGTCAGAAACAACCAGCTGATTGATTGAACCTAGGAATTTACATATCTAGGCATTCATTTTAATTAAGCACCTCATTGAAAAACACATAACACAGGCAAGAGCCACTGCAACTGTGACAGCTATATTGCTGTTTTATAACCCCAAATGTAATCATCAGGAGCTGATCAATCCCATTCTGAAAGTCTCCCATAGCACAGCACTTGCCCAGCTTCTCTAGACTTTGAACCCTGAAGGAGAGCACTGGGGTAGCAGAGAAACCAGACTGCCAGCCTTTGATCACTGTGCCTTAATTTTCTGGAAGTTCTTGCCTCGGCTAAAAGCAAGGGCCCCTCTGGTGCCAGTGTCCACATGATCCTAAGTGTACCGTTAGAACTGTATGAAAGAGAATCCTTTCAAAATTATCCAGCTCTGAGTTAGTAAGGGACTGTGTGTGTGTGTTCACAAATGAGCATGTGAGGGAGTGGTAGATGAGCACTTGAGTGTGTGGTACATGTGGAAGCCAGAAACCAACCTTTGGCATTACCCCTCAGAAGCCATCAGAGAGAAGGTATGTCAATAGGACTCAGGGATAGTGGGTTATATTAGGCTGGCTGGCCACTGAGCCCCTTTGGTCTACCTGTCTCTGCTTCTCCAAGGCTGGGGTGACAAATACAACTTTAAAACTTTTTTTAATTTGTTTTTTCAAGACAGGGTTTCTCTGTGTACTTTTGGTATCTGTCCTGGATCTCTCTCTAGACCAAGCTGGCCTCGAATTTACAGAAATCTGCCTGGCTCTGCCTCCCAAGTGCTGAGATTGAAGGTGTGTGCCCCCACCACCTGGCCACACATGACTTTTTACATGGGTTTGGGGTTTGAATTCAAGTCTCCAGGCTTTCATACCAAGTACTTTATGGTCTGATAAATTTCCCCAGCTTTGGGTTCAAATTTTTGTGACCACTTTCAGCCAGTAAAGCTAGAGTTCTACCACAGAGTTCCGCTTTCTGCCTCCTTTTGGAATTCTTCCTAAAACTGCATGGGGTTTTCCTGCTCAACCTGTCCTGCAGTCTCATGCAGGCCCCTTTTTGGGCTATGTTTTTTACTATTATTTTCATCCTCTGATTTTACTAAAAAGCATACTGTCTCCTACATCCTTGTTCTTCCTAGGATGTTCTTATCTTACCTAACTTAGCCATGTTCTCTCTATGTATCTTTCATTACCCAGATCAAATATCACCCTTTCTAGCCTCCTCTCTTCCAACCCAGACTGGACCAAAGTCTCTTCCCCTGTGGTCTCAATCCACTTTGGTGTGTTGGTATCACTAGGTGGCATGCACAGGAGATGTGCATTCTAAAATATTTATTTTTACCTGATAATTAAAAGAAAAACTGCTTTTTGTAGGTGAGGTAAAAAATGGAAAAATATGCTAAAAATCACCAATTATTCTACCAATACGATACATATTTTGGTGCTTCCCAATTTTTTTCTGTATATGCTATGGATGGTTGATCATAAACATTACTCTGATTTTCTTACTATTTATAATATAATTGTGGGTACTATGTCATCAAGATGTGAGTTTTTATTTTTCTTCCATTTAGTATGAGTTGGCCTCATAAATCAGTTTGGAAAACAGAATAGTCTAAGTAATAGGGTGGCTGTTTTCAGCCTTTTAGCTACCCCTCTCTCTCTCTCTTCTGATATAACACAAAAAGGATCAACCTTAGGCTTGTCTGATGAAGAATGAAAGACCAAGTGGGAACAGTTAAATTATAACAACCAAAGCTTTGCTTAACCATTCCAGCTAACCAAAGTCCTTTGTAAGCCTGACTAGATGCAACCAAATAAGAAACCCTGCCTGGTTAAGCCCAACCTAGCTTTGCCTGTAGAATTATGAGATTAATAAATAGTTGCTTTAAGCTAATAAGTTTTGAGCAATTCTTTGTTATACAAAGCTAATTTACTGATACATATGTATCCTTATGTAGTAGAGATTCTGTCAATCCTAAGATTGTTTCCTGTTTCTTCTTGTTTAGTGGTTTAATCATAGCCCAAGTATTTAAAGAATTATTGATGAACATTCTTCATAACTATTAACATGGCACAAGACTACCTTTTTTTCAACATCTGCATTATTTATAAAGATTTATTTTCTTTACAGAGAACTATAGCTTAATGAGCTTCTTAAAACTTGAAGTATAATTACTGGGCCAAAGTCCACATCAACATTTTGAAGACCTTTGATAAATGTTGATGTTTTCTTTTTCCAGAAAGACTGCATGTCATATAAGATGGCTCATTTCTCTACTATGTTTCCATGGTTAATTAATTATTAATTATGAATAAATCATAAAGTGATCAAGAAATTCATCTCAATCTGTTTTTTATTCATGTAAGTGAAGTTGGAATGATATTTTTTTGTGTTTATTCTTGAGTCAATGGTCTCTTTATGTATGATGTTAATTTCTTTCTTTTTTAAAAAGTTTATTAGTGTATTCTGTATATTAGCAATACACGCTACCAATGACTTCTATTTCTACAACGACAATTAAAAAACCAAAAATCTCATTAAAGTACCTCCTGTAAATTGTCACAACAATTTTTCCAGGCGAGTTTCATATTGTTGGGGGACTGAAGGACTTAAATATCTTGCTCGTGGCTACACATAGAAAACTCAGGCTCCAGACTCTGGCTTTTATGTTTGGATAACCACGTTGCAAGTTTTCAATTATTTTAATTTTGTGATTTTATTTTGGTTTAACATACCTGCACTCAAAGAGATTACCTTTATAGATGTTCATCTATATGTCCCAGGAGACTGCAAACCTCTTCTGGTTTTTACCTGATATGTATAAAAATTACATCATCTCCCCATCCTCTTTTCTCTTGCTCAAGGTCAAGTTCATGATCTCTTTTTCTTTAATTGTTGTTCTTGTGTATGGGTGTGAACAAGGACAACACCAACAGACGAGTTAATGTGGACAGAGGAAAAGCTCATGAGGCCCCCACCCTAAACGATGAACTATAGATAACCCAGGATTGACGAGAGTGGGAGAAATAGTGCTCCCCAGGGAGGAGCATGCCACTGGCTTAGCCAGTGTCACATGGTCAGCCCTGAAAACATACACAAACTGAATCCTTGACTGTCATGTTCGCACCAGTATCTTGGTGGACGAAGTCTTGGTCTTTTCTGTGAAGAACTGGCACCAAGACCATTGGGTGTAACAGGGATTTAAAACAAGTATTGGTTTCTATCCCTTCTCCAACGACAAGGCTCACTCATCATCTGAGACGGAAGAACACAACCCTGTGTGGTCACACTCGGTAGAACTGGAATTCGGTCAAAAGGACACTGGCGATTCCTTTCCCCCTCCCATTAAAAAATGTCGGTGACTAATCCAACTCTTCCTTCAGGATGTATTCCCAAAGGTGTGTGAAGGGGACCTGAAATGAACAGAATGGTAGAAATGAACTAGTGATACATTTTCAAGTGCCAACCGTGAAAGAGGTGTGCACCGTTCTCTGCTTTTAGATCGCTCTGGGGTGCGGCTGGGGCTCAGTAGTAGAGCACTTGCCGATTCTGCTGAGTTTGGTTTCCAGTCCTGACAAACAAACAAACAAAAAAATCCTCTCTAACTTGGTCCAGGTTTCAACTTTTTAAATTTTCGGAATTCCAAATTGCACCTGTCCTCCTTTGGAAGAGGTTAGGCATCCTTGCTCAAAACCAGAAATAGTTCTAATTGTATTTATAAATGGGAGTCTTTCTTATCTACATGCATTTTATCTATGTGGGGGTACACCTCTATCTCCTTGGAAACAGGAAAAGATGATGTCCAAATACATTTGCACAATGAAATAGTTACTAGGTTAACAGCTGAGTTCTCACAGGCACTTACTGAAGTGTGTGTATGTGCACTCTAAAGCAAATTGAAATTAGATGAACAAGACTCTCCTTTCCTGGTGGGATTTCTAGCTACCTTGGGGACAGACTGACAGAACTGCTAGCTTCAGCCTGGGGAAGGGATGGAATAGCCTGGAAACGCTGAGCTTTGCCTTTGCTGGGATGTAGCACCTGGCACCAGTGTTTTAAAACCCTCTGGAGTCACCAGGTTTTATTTTTTTTTAAGCTGAGCAACAACTTGCTGGGCTCCAAACTAGGTCAGTGAACATGGAAGAATGGAGCTTTCTGTTAAGATCAACTACTCCTTCCATTTAATAACAGTTTCAAAAACAAGGCAGGTGGTGGGCCTGCCAACAGCGAAGGAATCTGCTTCCTTACAGGCATCTACACAGGATTTCTCTAGTGGAGAAGACCATCTGGCTTCCAAAAACTGAAGTGTGTTTAATGATATCGACATCCTATAATTTATCCTTTGTGTTTCATAATAAGATTCATCAGCCAGTAGGTTGAAATCCTCCAAAAATATTTTCTCAGAAATGAATATTTTCACCAGCTCATAAATAAGCAAACAGATCAGTAGCAGAGCATAAACAACTTCCATAAAATATTCAAACTTATTGTATGATGAACCTGGTGTTTCAAACTGATATGAAGTGGCTGGAGAGATGGCTCAGCCGTTGAGAGTGCTTGCTGTTCTTTCCAATGCAGGAATTTGGAATTTGGTTCCCAGAACTCATGTTGAGTGGCCCACAACTGCTTGTAGCTCCTGCTCCAGGGGATCCAGTGTCCTCTTCTGGATTCTTTAGAGGTGCGTGTGTGTGCGCGCACACACACACACACACACACACACACACACACACACACACAAGTAAATATAAAATAAATCTTTTAAAAATCTGATATGGAATAGACAATATGGATACTGGGATCTGCTTACCTATTTTGAGAAGACAAAAAGATTCCTATCTAAGACCTTACATAAAAATAAATGTCAAAAGAAGTAAGTGTAAATATTAAAATGACAAAGAGATAGTATGGGACCTTACGCTTTTCCTTGGTCTTGCACATATCCTCCTACTTGTTTTTCCCTGGAAACTTCTGTTGATGTGCATCCCTTGGATACCTTTTAAAAAACAAAAACAAAACTACAGGTTTGTCAATCTTAATTGTTCCCCCCCCCCAAAGAACCAACTTTTAGTTTGATTGATTCTATACACTGTTCTTTTCAGCTCCAGATAGCCAACATCATTAAATGGAGAGAACCTCAAGACATTTTTCCTAAGAACAGGAATAAGACAAGGGTACCTACTCTCTCCACTCCTGTTCATTATAGTGCTTGAAGTCTTAGTTAAAACAGTAAGACAAGGAAATGAAAGAGATACAACCAGGAAAAGATGGAGAGGGCCTTCCATGTATGTCAGTGATGGATAAGATCTTCCATGTATGTCAGTGATGGAGATGAACTTCTATGAATGGAGTCAGTGCTGATGATGGAAAGGGACTTTCAGGTATGGAGGCAGTATTGGTGATGGGAATGAGATGGCAATGTCTATCCCAATAGGACAGTAGGTTACCTCTGCTTCAAAGGTTGGTCCTCTTTAAACTGAGATTCCATGTGCTATGGCAGCTCCTAGAAGCTGTTGGTGTCTGTTCTCTTTATGTTGTGTATTCACTCTTCAGGAAAACAAATCTCATTTTGAGGAATTTGTGGGGTACAGCGCTCTGAGTTTGGCATGTAGAGCACAAATAATGTGCACCAAGTCTACAGGAACTTACTAACCTCCCTCCTTTCATTCAGAAATTCAGCTCATCCACCTGTCATTGAATGCATTATTCTTCTTATCACTTTTCCTAGAGATATTCTTGCTGTGTAGCCCAGGCTGGCTTGGAACTTGCTATGTAGTCAAAGTTGGCCTCAATGACATGGCCCTACTGTTTCTGCCCCCTGAGTGTGGGGACTATTTCCTCTCAAATTTCCAATATTACTTTCCCTAATTCCCTTCTCCTTGGCTACTCAGAAGGTTTACTCTTTTATATCCATGTCACAAAGTCATTTCTGCAATCTCTTTGCTTATATTTTAATCTAGCTGCACTTATGACCATTTGCCTCCAGATTACCACCAACCTCATGATATCAAATATTGTAGACTTTCAACCCAGAGGCTGCTTCCAAGGCCCAGGCATCACAGGCATTTCTTTAACCTGATTAGGCAAAGTCACCCGATTGTAATAAATTACGTCACACATTTAGATGTTTGGGGTTTTGACATGATAATATTTCAGAAGAGCCATTTCCCACAGTTATTTTTTCTGGAGGCATGCTTCTGATGGGATTTCCAAGATTAAAAGCCTGTAAAACAATGCTGGTGCTGGGCTATAAGGAGAACACAAGTTAACTGCAATGACAGATGAATTATCAAGGCTTTTCTCTCTTCTCTATCTAGAGCAGTAGATAGAAGAATATAAATGTTTCTTTTCATTATTAGCACCTTGATAGGACATTAATGGTCAGAATGATTTTCATATGAAAAACTATCCCCATTATCAGGGAAACTGATGGATTTGCTGAAGTGTTTGGTCTTATGTGGATTGCATGAGCTCCTATCGAGGATCCCTTGGGGTCAGACTCAATGATAACAATTTGGCTTTCCTACTCATGTTCACTTTCTGGGTCTATTTCCTTAATGTGAATAGTCAGGGATGTTGTCATAATTTTTGTTCTTATCATCCAGACTTCATAATTCTTTATTTTTGTCACTATTAATATTTATATGACACCTAGTGAGCGATTGATCTTCTATAGGGCCCTATGGTCATTCATACTTGCTTATCATCTGCACATAGGGGCCGATCCTCAGATTTATGGTGATCGTAAATATTGTTACCAAAAGTACAGCTCCTTTTTTTTTCCCCCTCCTGTGGGCTAATTTCTAATAACTCTTGTACTCGAGTGCAATTACTGACAAAAGTCAGCCTGTGTTAATAGAGTTTATCACACTTCATCATATATCCTTTGTCGTTGGAAGCGTTTTGACAAGCCCAGGGTTAATTAAAACCAAGAAGACAATAAAATACACCTAATCAAACATAGCAGGTACAGAAATCAATTAGCAGATTTATTGCACTTTGGAGGTTTCCATAATGTATAAAATTCAAAGAAAGTGTCCTTTCCATTTCCTCAAGACAGTGTAATTAAATTTCTAATTGAAACTATTTTTCAGTAGGTAATGTACAATCTACTCAAGTTTCATTTGCATTAAGGTAGGGTCTATTGAGGTTGAAAGAGCTTAGGAAATTAAAAAAGATCATTGAGTCATTTCCACTATTGGTATTTCATCTAACTGAAAGTGGGGGGAAGTTACACCAATAAAACATGGGAGAAGGGGAGAGCGGTGATTTGTATGATAAAGAGAATAAGCAGGGCTTTCCTATATGTCAAGGTTCTATGCCCTCACACAATGCACAAATTACCAAAATAGAGTGCGCCAAATAATTCTCTTGTTTTGTAAACATCCATCAATCATTTATTTGACTTATTAGCTTTCTTAATTTGAGTAATTCTTTTGACTGGGCCAATTGTGATGGTCCCTTACTTTGTTATCATGTACAAGTGGCTTTGAATAAATTACCCCTTTTGACAGGTTATGTACCTGCCAGCCTGTGATGGTTCATTTTACCTTTGTATGTGCATGTGGTGTGTACATGTTGCACACGCGTGAGAGTAT
Organism: Onychomys torridus; assembly: GCF_903995425.1. Lineage (NCBI taxonomy): Eukaryota > Metazoa > Chordata > Mammalia > Rodentia > Cricetidae > Onychomys > Onychomys torridus. Next base: position 25,351,747 of record NC_050453.1, read on the forward strand.
GATTGTATCACCTCTGCATGTACATGCCAGAACATGGGATGTTTTTCTCTACTGCTGACCTTGTTATTGCCTTGATACAGAGTCTCTTGATGAACTGGAAGCTGGCTGTTTCAGCTAGGCTGGTTGGCCACCAAACTCTTAGGATTTGCCTCTGCCTCTCAATATGAAGTTTCAGGTACATGCATCTATCCCTGGCTTTTATGTGAGTACTGGGGATTTGAACCCACAATATTTCCCACTAAGTCATTTCCCCAGATCCTGATGGCTAATTTTCGTTATCAATATGACAGAATTTGGGATCACCTAGGAAGCAAGCCTCTGGGCATGACTGTAAGAGTATTTTCAGAATTTTCACCATGGTGAGACCAATCATTTTGTGGCCCTGAGGGTTCAAACTGAATCAGGTAGAGGACATGTGCTGAGTGCCAGCATTCACCTCCCTGCTTGATGACAGCAGGTGCAATGTGGCCACCTGGTTCAAGTTCCCATCACCATGCTTTCTTTGCCATGGTAGACTGGACCACCAAAGCAACCCCAAATAAACCTTTCCTCCCTTACATTGCATTTGTTAGATGCTTTGTTACAAAAATTACAAAGAATTAACTAATAGGCCACCTAAGTGAAATATGATGCTAAGCTCTTGGAACAAGTGGGAGTGGGACATGGGCTGGAGGATCCTGCAGGCTCAATGTGTATTGCTGGTGTGCAGGCCAAGATTCCCACATGACTACCCCAGGAGACCTCTAATTCTTGCTCCCCCTCTAGACTCTGGGTGACTTTGGTTGGTATTTTCTGAACTATGAACAGAATCTCCTATTATTTATACATAAAAAAATCATACTCTTTACTCTTCTCCCAAAATCATCCTCTAAAAAAATAATCTATGTTATCGACATTGCATTTAAAGATAATTTTGTTTTTGCATCTTCTTATTTTCCCTTCAGGTAAGTATTACCCCAAGAGAACTACCAACAACAGCAACAAAATCACCGGTCGGCTTCCTAAACCCAGAACTAAACCACACCCATTATGGAGTTGCTTCTTTAAACTATGAGCAAAGCGCACTCTACTGCCACAGAAGGTGGAGTAGGAGATAATTCTTCCAGCACATGGGCCACCTCTGAAGTTTTGCTCACGTAATGCCAATAGAAGCTAGAAACAAAAATCCAGCCACACACTGTCACAACTTCCACAGATGACAGTGAATGACGGGCAGGCTAATCTCATTGTACTGTGTAAGAAAAGATATCCTGGCGGCAACGTAAAAGAAATGAAAGATACAAATGTGGATAAATCCATTTTTCAACAAAACAAGAACAGAGATGATAATGTTCCCCGTTTTCCGGGCAGTCTCATTTGTGTGTTTCCAGGTGTTAAAGGAACATGAGGGAGTTGAGCAAGATAGCAGTAGTGTCTGGTTTTCCCTGCAGCACAGCCCCAGGTCAGGGAGGGTGCTGCATCCCGACTTTATTTGTGTGGACCAGTGGAAGATGCTCCATGAACTAGGAAATGGTATTTTGTATTTGAACATAGTTCCTTTCCTGTGTGCCTGAATCTCCCCTCAATTCTTCACTAGCTGTCCCTCGTTTTTCCATTACCTAATGCAAGCCTGTATTTGAGACCCAGTCCTCAACTCTTACAATTCTTATATCCTATTAATCTGAGAATTTGCCTGTTCCATAGAATTAGCAAACTAATTTGCAAAGAACCAATCTATGCTTCTTCCTGAGTTCTCTCCTTATGCTTGGACTTGCTACGACTCCAGGTATATTAGATTTCGTGCTCTCCAAATGAAATTCTCTTTCATTTCTGTTAGCATTTTTCAGCATTTTACCTCCTTTGGTATTTCTGTTAGTGGTACTTTTCGAAGCCTATGGTAAGGCTTCTTAAAATAAGCAGACAATGCATAATGATTCACATGCGGTAGAAGTTAGCTTTTACTTTACATAATAGCAGAGAGTGGGAGAGGGCTGCATTGTGGCCCTTCTTATGGATGCCACTTTGGGGACTTGAAGGTTGCTTCCAAACTAAGGAGGTGGAAAGTGGAAAGAGAATGGACTATACATGCAGGAAGTTTTTTGTCCAGGCCTGAGAATGCTCATAGTCCCTGTTTACCCTTTTGGCTAGATCAGATCTTTGGTATCCTTTTCTTCTTATACTCCCGTTGCATCTAAGAAATTTCAGAGACCTGGGTAGACTGGTTTATAAGTAGGCATACAAGTCAAACAATTACTGATAATAAATCATCAAGAAATTTATCTTAAAACAATTATCTGGTATGTATACTTGCTACCACTTATTAACGAGAAAAGCAAGTTTTCATGCCCGTGGTGATTGGAGTGAGGATGGCCCTCAGAGCTACATATTTGAATGCGTGGTGTGGAGGTTTGAGTAAGAATGGCCCCCATAGGCTCCTGTCGGCATTTGAATGCCTAATCATGAGGGAATGATGCTACTCAAGTGTTAGGACGCACGGCCTTGTTGAAGTAGGTATGACCTTGCTAGTTGAAGTGTGTTACTCAGGGAAGGCTTTGAGAGTTCAAAAGCCTAAGCCAGGCCCCATGAGCTCCTACCTTTCTGCTGCTCACAGTGCAAATGTAGAACTCTCAGCTACTTCTCTGGCACCACGTCTGCCTGCATGCCACCATGCTCCCTGCCATGATGATCATGGACTAAGCCTCTGAAACTGTAAGCCAGCCCCAATTAAATGCTTTCTTTTATAAGTGTTGACGTGGTCACGGTGTCTCTTCACAGCAATCAAACAGTAACTGAGACACTTGGTCAATAGTTAGTGGAACTGTTTGGAAAGGTTAAGGAGGTTTGTCCCTGTTGGAAGACATGTGTCACTGGCTTTAATGTTTCAAAAGACTCATAATGTTTCCAGTGTGCTTTCTCTGCCGTCTGCTTGTAGATCAAGACCTGGGCTCTCAGCTTTTCTTGCAACCATGCTTTTTTTCTGTGCCATCATAAACTCTAAGTCCCTGAAACTGTAAGCCAAATTAAATGCTTTCTTTTATAAGTTGCCTTGATTGTGATGTTTTAGCACAGCAATAGGGAAGTAACGAATGCTAATAATGAGATGGATGTGCTTAGCTAGTTTCACACAAAACATTAAATCTTGGCTGAAGAGATGCTATTGCAGGATACAGAGTGTCTTCAACATTTTTCAGAGTTGATCAAGTTTTGATTTTATAGTTATTAATGCTGCTTCACATAAAGACGTATTATGCCATGGCAGAAATTTAAAGCCATTTCAGAAATTTCTGTCCCGCTCCCTGGCCAAAATCTATTTAATGACATTTATGAAATTCAAGTCAGTAAACCAAACAGAGATGTTTTAAAATCAAACCTTCTAACATGATACAACCCAAAGCTATAGTAATTTGTTCTTTATTTGCTGAGGAATGACAGTGGGAATATTAAAAATCTTTGTTTTCTGTAATTAAGTCACTCTGCTTATTCAAAAGCAGTAAAAGCTGCTGCAGTTCCTGACATATAATTGTCCCATACGTGAGCTAATATATTTCGGGAAGCATGTATTGCTGTGGTGTAATGGCACGCCCGTGCAAAGTGCATTTTTGTGTTCAGACCCAAGGCTTTGGTGAAATCTCAGGGTGTAACACTGATGAGTGCTCCAAGAAAGACCTTGGATTCATTAGGTGCTTGACTTTCAATTAACTTATGGTTACTGTTCATCCATGAACCTTTTACCATTGCCATTTTTTTTAAAACTCTGCTTCGGTTGCACGATCCCATCCATATAGGGGCATGGCACAAAGGTTGAAAGCTGGTCACTAGGTCTTGGTGTTATGGCTACATGCAATTTCTACTAAAGCAGAGGAATACCCAGCTGTTTCACCAGAGAGGAAACAGTATTGAATTTTGAAATGCAGCTATCAATCTCTACCGCAGCCCCCTAAATTAAAAACTATAGATTTTAACTTTGTTAAAAATGTATAGATTTCAACTCCATTTTTATCTATTAGGTCAAACCCTGGATCAATTCCTATTACTATTTAAAAGTGTGTCTTAGTGAGTCTTCATTCTATTCCTAATACTGGTATGTGGTCCAAGCCTTCACCACCTCAGCTTTCTAGATTCTCTCCATCATCTTCTCCATCTATCTTGCAGCCACTTTTCACACTCAAGCTCCTTATATGCAGCTTTCATGACTCCCTGTCACAGATCAAAGCCTTTCAGAACTCTTTTCTAACAGAGGAAGTTGAATTTCCTCTGACTCACTGTTAGGAGCTACCATAACGTCACACTTTCAGATTACCTGACTCCCGTTCTTAATTCAGCCAGTCTTGATTTCTAACTCCTGAGTTTTTGCACTGTATTTCTGCATCACTCAGGGTAGCTGAAGACTACCATGTCTTGTATTGTATAATAATCTTTCGTGTGTTTTATAGCTTTCTCCAACACTATGTTGTGAGCTTCTTGAGGAAAAAAAAATGGTGTCTAACTTTTTGCCCCATAAAAATCTCAGAGGTTGCTCAGTTCACGCAAGAGTTGTTAACCCATAAATACTTGGTGAATAGGCTATCTTGGAGTCAGAATTAGTCATTATACTGGCTTTATATAATTTCACTTCCTAAAAGTGTCAGCCATATTGACAAATCATTGTTACAAACTACCTTTTCTACCTTTTTTTTAAAATGAAGATCTATGCTTAATTACAGTTTGTGCCATAGTGTCTCAATATAAACTGATAACTAGAGACATTAAAAGTGGGGAAAACTCATTTCAATTAGTGTTTCATTAATTCATTAATTGATCCATGACATGGAGAATCTTACAGATTCGAAGGGAAGCTAAGATACATATGCATTGTGATAGGCACAATTCTAAAGAGGGTCCAAAGAATTCTGTCCTGTGCTGTACATGCTCTGTGTGACTTCTTCTCTGTGTAGAGTGGAGCCTGTAAATAAGGAGGACTGTCACTCCCACAAAGGTTACCTTATATGACAAAAGGAATTAAGCTAATGTAGCCAAATTCCCAATCAGAAAACTGAGTTAATCACATGGAAGACTAGCTCTGGTGATCTCCTGACCTAGGCAGGAGAGTCCTGAGATGACAAAGTAAGAAGCTTCTGGAATAAGAATATAAAAAAGTAAAAGCTGTAACTTGAAACAACTGTAGAGGGGGACACCTGGCTAGGCTCTGAGAAGAGTCTGTAACAGGCAAGGTACACACATCTAAAGATTCAAAGCTAACATTCACAAATGAGAAAAAAAAAACATTTTTTGTTTGAATGTACCACTGTAATTTCTATTTTCCCAAGCCAGTTAGTATCTAACCCACTTCAAGGAGGCAAAGGCTGGCATCACCTCATCTGTTTTCAAAGACATATACAGGAGACCATTCAATACAATCATTAGTATTTATTAGCGAGCCACCCTTCATTCTACATGCTAGCAAGCTTAATGCATGGCTTGGACATTATTTTCTGGGTACCCCACTGGATTAAATATTCCAAGAATCCTTGGAGGAGAGCCAAGTAGACTTTCTACTCTTTAAAGGGAAATTGGCTTAAAGGAAGGTGCTGCTTCACAAAGCCATTACTCCATAGCATGCCAGGCATGCTTCCAAAGTTTATTAACAATGCTGATGAGAACACTAGCCCTGGGGTGGAAACGGTGAAAAATGAAGAAATCACTTCTTAAGGAGCATCTTGGTGAGATGAGAAGTTCTGGAGTGTGACTTACAGGTGTGGCCTCTGCTGGCCCAGAGTTGGCTCCTAGAGCTTGCTATGTCTCAGTTCCCTTACCAACAAATGGGAAATTGAACTAAAGGATTCTGAGTTACCTTCTGACTTTGATATCAGTGATACACCTGACCACAGATGGGGTGAGAAGAGGAAAAAATGAAGGGTCTTAAATGAAATGCTAGAATGTTCTAAGAGTCTTTGTAAAGATATAGGTGAGTGAATTGATATTCTAAAGATCACTTCCTACTTAAGATCTCCATGCAAAAGGGAATTCTCCAGCTCAAGAAACCAGGCTACTCACCATCTTCATACAGGCTGGGCAAAGTTATAGGACAAAAAAAGAAGACGGGGAAAGAGTGAAGAGGACTGGATGCAGCTGGCCATTGTGTGTGACTAGAGTAGCTAAGCCAATAAAGTGAGTGGTGACTTAGAGAATGTAAGACATTGATGAATACCTTTCCTGGCAGCCATTACTAGGCTTCAATAGAGAATGGAGGGCAAGATACAGAGAAAGAAGTTACTTAAGATCTGGCAACCAAATTACTATAGTTTTAGAAATCGTCATTGTTCAACCCAAGTGAAGAGGAGCTTTATACCTTTATACCACGATCAGCCATGGCTGACACTGGTGTCTTCCTCCATTTCTTTGGTCATTGTCTTAAAAATTGTCATTGCAGAGCTCTTTCATCTCCTCTGTCAGGTTTCTCTCTAGCTCTTTTTAAAGCCAATTTCCCAGCAAGTTCATTATTGATATAAAGAAAAACTACTTTTTTTTTTTTTTTTTTTTTTTTGTATATTGACTTTGCATCCCGACGCTTTTCTGAAAGAGTTTCAGGTCTAAGAGTTTTCTAGTGGAGTCTTCATGGTATTTTAAGGTACAGGATCATGCTATCTATTAAGAGGAATAGTTTGCATTCTGTCCCATATATGTTCCTTTTCATTCTTTCTCTTGTTGGATTTTGCAGTCTAAGCCTTTGAGTACTAGCGTGAGTAAGAGCAGTGACGGTAACTGGAAATGTTTTCCTTTTTTTTCCAGGAAGGGTTTGGTAAAGGCCCTTTCTTGTCTGTTGTATAGAAAAGTTTGAGGAGTATTGTTGTTAACTTATCCTTAAAAGTTTGGTAGAATTTGGCATTGAATATGTCAAGTCCTAGGATAATGTTTGCTATGATTTGTCATCTATAACCTTTATTACAATCAGATATGCTCTTTCCATTCCTAGTTTTTTCCTGGCTTTTATCATGAAGAAATAATTTTCATAAAGGTCTCGTCTGTCTATTGAGATGATGGTGATGATGACGACAATGATGACAATATGATTTCTCTGCTTAAGTCTATTGTGTGCTGTGCATTTTTTGAACAGGCTATGGTGAACCAATTTTGCATCCCTGGGACGAAATCAACTTGATTACAGTGTATGATGTTAATGTGGTTTTAAATTTAACTTGCAAACATTTTATTGTAAAACTTTTCATTTATTCTATCAGGGAAAGTGGCCTGCAGTGTTGTTTGCTGACTCTTTATCTGACTTTGGTATTAGGACAAGAATGGCTTTGCAAATGGGTTTGGTAAAGTCCTTTCCTCATCTATTATATAGAAAAGTTCAAGGAGTATTAATGTTAACTTTTCCTTAAAAGTTTGGTAGAATTTTGCATTGAATATGTCAAGTCCTAGGTTTTTCTCTGTAGAGATTTTTCTTTTTTAAATTAATGCTTCAATGATCTCACTACTTATTATGGCTCTTAAGTAGTTTGCATCTTCATGATTTAATTTTGGCAAGTGATGTGTATCTAAGAATCCATCCATTTCTCCTCTATTTCCCAATTCTTTTATAAATAAGTTTTCAAAAAGTTCTCTAATAAGCCTCTGGATTTCTTTCAAATCGGTTGGATCATCCCTCCATTCACATCTGACTTTAATAACCCGAGTCTTCTGTGTCATTTTTGCTTAGCTTGGGTGGAGATTTGCTGTAACCTACCTTTCCAAAGGAGCCATGTTTTGTTTGATTAATCTTAGGTGTTGATCTCGTAGTCTCAATTTTATTAATTCCTGCTCTGATCTTCATTATATTTTGCCTCCTACCACATGGAGGTTTTGCTTACTTTTATTATTCTATGACCTTAAGACATGTCAGTAGATTATTGGAGATGTATCTCATTTTTTAATGTAAGCATGCAGAGCTATACATTTTCCTCTTAGAATTGCCTTAGCTATCTCCTGAAGGTTCAGGTACTTGTTGTGTTCATTTTCATTTGATTAACAATATTAAAATTTCCTCCATGATTTACATGGGGGAACTACTGTCAAGAATATTCAGAGTCCAAGGATTTGTATAGCATCTACACTTTCTATTGGTATTGATTTCTAGTTTTATTATACTGTGGTGATTTGAGAAAATACAATAGATATTATTATGATCCTTTTTGGTTTTGGTAAGACTTGGTTGTACCTAGAATGCTGTCTGTTTTAGAGAAGGTTTCATGTACTGCTGAAAAGATCATGTATTGTGTAACATTTGGAACGAATATTCTATGTGTAACTAATAAGTCCATTTGATCCTTCTTTGGTGTTGTTTAATTCTGAGGATTCTTTTTAAATTATTTTAGTTTGGAAGTGTTATCTAGAGATGAGAGTGGGGTATTGAAACCACCCAATAAGATTGTGTTAGGAAGTGTCTGTCATTTTTATGTCCACTAGTACTTGTTTTGTGGAATTGAAAGCTTCAGCTTCTTGTGCATATATAATTATTATATCTTCTTGAGGGTCTATTTCCTCTGTCAGTGTGTGGTGGATTTATCTTTCTGATTAGGTTTGGTTTGAAATCCACTTCATCAGCTTTCAGACCAGCCAGGCCAGTTTCCCTTTGCTTGATAGACTGACTTCTATCCCCCGACCCTCAGTCTGTAGGTATCCTTGCAAATGAAGTGTGTCTCCTGAGGACAACAGACAATCAGAACTTGTTCTTTAATCCACTCTGCTACTCCGTGTTCTTTATTGGTAAATTGAGAAATTTCCATTAAAGATTATTACTGAGAAATGTTTACCAACTCCTTTAAATTTATTGATTGACCCACTAGTTAGATTGTTGGGTTTTTTTTCTTTTTTCTTTTCTTTCTCCTCTATTAGAATGAGAGGTTTAGCAAAGTATCATTAGTTAAAACCCTCTTCTCCTAGGGGCTGTGACCTCCACAGCCACAAGCATTTGACTAAGTTTAAAGTACCAGGTATGTATTCCTTCCAACAGAGTAAACTTATCTAACCAGAATGCAGTTGGTTGCCCCCCATCCCACCACCAAATAATCATGCACCTATTGCATCAGTGGATGGAGCTTGCCTGACCACTTAGTATCATAGCATTTACATTCCACAGCTAGGCAAGATTGTTGATGAATTTCCTTCCTTGCAGCTGCATGCATAGCCCTTTCTGGCCCATGAACTATAACATACAGAGGAAAAGTCCAGATCAGTTCTAGTTTGATTTCTCTTTGTCCTATATCCCAAGTGTGTGTTGTCTCCAGCAATAGGGTCTTCCCATCTGGTTCTGGTGGATCACCAAGAGCAGCGGCAATAACTGCCATTGTTTTGGGAGTGTCTGTTGGCTCCCTGACCAATAACACATGGGAAAGTATCTCATCTGGCATTGAGATTTTCATTAAAAATAAAATCAAAACCAAAAAACTATGACTATGGGAAACAGTGTAGTCCTCTCCTGCAGGGTACTTCCACTCAAATTCTTTAAATGTTTTTTAGTTCTCTTACAAAGAAGTTAATTTCCATATAGCTTTTTCATGTGTCCGGAGTATTTGATAATTCTCCATCCAACCCCTCCATTTCTTTTATCTCCTCCACTATCCCCATTCAAATTATTCTCCCCCTAGTATTTTCCCATCTACTTTTTTAAAAAAAAATCACTGTTATTTCACTACTCTCTCCTCCCCAATCCCATGGTTCCTTTCTTGTTGCCTGGTTTCTACAGATACTCACTCCCACTTAAACACAAAAATCAAAAACTTCAGTGGTAGGATCTTCATATGTGAGAGAGCCTAAAACATTTGTCTTTCTGGGTTTGGGTTGCCCCATTTCGTATTGCATTTCCCAGTTCCTTCTCTCTTCCTCCAGATTCATAATTTGATTAGTCTTTAGAGCTGAATAGAGCTATACACAAATGATCTTTTACTTGTTGGAGGCTCCTTTCCTATCTACCTCTCTTTGAGCACAAATCTTACTCTGTCTTACATGGCATATTCACATTTCTAATTTCTAATAATCTAATAATGCAAATAGAGGTATTGCAAGGAGTTAAACTGAATGACTCCTGAACCCAAGATACCCTGAAGGGTAGGTGTCTGTATTAGCTTCCTTTCCTAATATCATCTTGTCTTATAATTCTTTTTCCTGTTGTCAGAGTACAGCAAAAGTTGAAGGGTAGGTTCTTGCTTTTTTTCTTTGTTTGTTCTGGTTTTCTTTATCCCCTCCTCCTTTATTTTTACAGCAGAATCAGTTCCCAGGAGCCCTTTCTGAAGCATATATATAGCCACAACATCCAGGACACCAGATGCTATGAGCTCACCTACACACCTTCTTAGGAGTCTTGCATGAACCTGAATGTTGAGCAACAACAATAAATCCCAAAGAGGCAATTGATTTAGGACTCAAGTGCTATGGGTTATTTCCCCTCTCTTCTCCAATACACTGCACAGCTACAGGGCCCATGTCTGAGATTGCCCAAGGTTGCTGTGATCCCTGAGGCAAGTTGATCTTCTGAGTGAAAGCAACACTGATTTGATTTGTTTCCTGTCAAGCTGTAGTTCTAGAGAGTGTCCCAAGACTTACAGAATCTCACAAGACTTACAGAATCTCACTCACAATCGCTTTCAAGCCATCATTGGTTTACGGTACTTTCCATTTGTGTTTTCTAACCTTTACAGTGTTTCCATTCTCCTTTCCTTTAAGTTGGAACTGGGACTGAGCCTGAAAATTTGGAGAAAATAGTTATAAGCAGTAGGGGGATTGTAAAGGTTTATAAATGGAAAATCTAAAGAAGCAAACAACCTGTGCAAAGAAGAAAATTGGAGGATTGGAAGAAACATGGAGAATATCATCAATGTAATTACATGACCAGGAGCTGTATTAACTCCTTGTCTGTGATCATTACATCACTGTGATAGCAAAGAGAATTGAAACATTAGTTCCCAAATCTCAGAGTTGACCAATTATAAAAAAATGAACTTGCCACTAAAGAGTGACTAAGGAAACCACATCATCTTTATCACACCTTTCTTAGTGATGCTGGGTTGAACAAAGACAGGGATGGGTAAGTGAGGGGCTTGTTTGAGGCCAGAGGGACATACACAAGAATACCTTCCTGGTCTTAAAGTTAAAGCAGAATACTTGGGCTAGAAGCCAAACACAGGGAAAACATCCAAGGAGGCCACTTTCCCATTTTAGTGATACCTAAGAGGCCAAATGCTATGAGATGAACCACACACTTACATAGGAGATGTGCATGAGCCTGAAGGCTGAGCAAGATGAAAGAGTTGGAGATTCAACTGAAAGAGACTAAAGTAGTTTTGTTTGTTCATTTGTCTTTTCACTATCTCTATTGTGCTGTTGGGGAATAGAGCTAAAATACTACATGTTCACCATTTCCATTTTCCTAGGTTTGCATGCATTTCTGAGGAGTGGTACTTGTCTGGACATAGTGCTCCAAGTGCTCCCCTCTTCTCTTTTCTCTTCTATCCCACCAGGTTGACATTTTTCACTTTTGAAAATCAAGAGTAGTATGTCTTTCCTAAAAGAGTTGCTGAAGCCTGAGTTCCTATACAACAAGGTAATGGGGATACATTAGAGTCCACCCTGGACCTCAATGTCTTGGTGATCCTCTCAGACCCCTTTTATGTTCCTAGTATGCATGGCATAACCCATCCCAGCACCTCTATGATGCCTGAAGCTTAAATGATGTCACTTTTTTAACAGAGTATTTTTATTGATTATTTGGGAATTTCACATAATGCATCCTGATGATACTCACTTCCCAGTCCTCCCAGGTCTACCACCCACCCTTGTGACCTCCTCTGAGAAAAAAGAAGAAGAAAGAAAGAAAAGAAAAAAACAAAACAAAACAAAATTCCTAGTCCATTTTCTGTTGCCCTAGTGCTCACTGGAGGACAGTCAAACTCCCAGAGGTCAGACCTTCAAAGAAAACTGAATCCTTCCTCACTCCCACCTCTGGCAGAAGTAATGAACTAGGAAGAGCTACACTTTAGCATCACAATTGTTAAGAATTGTCTTCAATGGCTTCCCATCTAGACTATTTCTTTTGGGAGAGAGGTCGTCACAGAAGCCTTCTATGTCTCTCATTCTCCACTGTGAATCTGCAGTCATCAATACCGCTGCAAAAAGAATCTTCTTTGCCCTTTAAAGTCAGCAGCAGCATGGATCATGGACTTCTACATGGTTTCTGGAGAGAGCACAGACCACAGACATCCACATGGCCTCCAGTGACAGCATTGACCATGGACTTCAGTATGGACTCCACTGGTAGTACAGACCACAGACACCATCATGGCTCTTGATGGCAGCACAGGCCATGAACATCCACATGGTCTTTGGTGGTAACACTGACTATGGACATCAATATGGTCCTTGGATGCAACACAGGGCAGATACATCAATATGGCCTCTTGTGGAAACATAGGCTCCCTGCAGCTGTAAGGCTCCTGGACATCAACATAGCTGCAGGTGGACTTTTCTTTCCCACCCACCAGTTCTCAAATAACCACACAGAGATAGTATTAATTTTAAATACTTGGCTGATAGCTCAGGCTTATTACTACCTAGCTCTTAAAACTTAAATTAACCCATATTTCTTATCCAAATTCTATCATGTGGCCCATGGCTTGTTACTTCATTTTGTACACATCCTGCTTCCTCTGTGTCTGGCTGGAGACCCTCTGACTCTTTCCTTCTTCTTCCCAGTACCCTTAGTCTGTTTTTTTTCTCCTAAACTTATTCTGTCCAGATATTGACCAGTCAGTATTGTTATTACTTCTTTATTAAACCAATCACAGCATAATTTACACAATGTACAAAAGGATTATTCCACAGCTTATCTCACTTTTTGTCTAAATAAAAAGGAAGGTTTTAATTTAAAATAGTAAAATTATATACAACAAAACAACTATCAAGTAAAAATTACAGTTACAATATCCAGTCCATTTGTATTTGGCAAAAGCAAAGAAAATCTTCTATTATCTTTCTTATATTTGTAAGTCTAAAGTTTCATATCTAATTTACCTTTTTATTGTAACTACAGAAAACTTTAAGTCTAATTATTTACTCTTTAACTCCATCAAAGTCCCCAGAAGGATGAAATGTTACCTAATGACAGAGACATCTGGCTGCCTGGACAGTAACCCTAGGTTCTTCGGTAATGTTGGGGCATCCATCTTTGGCCTACAGGCCTGGTATATTTGATAGACATTTTTGAGAAGCAGGGAATTTTGAAAGTCTGTCCTACTTTCTCTTTTCAAAGTTCAGCAGGCATCTTCTTTTGTGTCCTGCTTCTCTAATTTGGACAGCATACTATCAGCAGTTGAGGCAAGAGCAGTTTCTTGCCCAGTGCCTAATTTTTGCCACAAAGAAAGCAAACTCAATATGGAATTTCTTCAATGCCCATTATCTTCTCTGAAGTAGATTGATGCTGCCAGGGGTAGACATACCTCATAGTCATAAAAAAACTTATATTAAAATATCTTAAATTGTCCTGAGAAGTTTGTTGTCCAAAGCTGATCTGTGGGTGGTATATGTCAGCTTAGTGGTGTTATCACAATCTAGGTGGAATTGTTGTGGGACCCTGTTACACACCCTGCAGGTGTGTATACCTCAGACATCAATACAGCCCTTGGCCAAAGCTTGGACCATGGCACCATCATAGCCCTTGGTGGCAGCATAGGTCATGGCCATCAATATGGCTTTAGGTGGCAGTACAGCCACAATCATCTACATGGCCTTCAGTGGTAATATAAACCATGGACATCAACGTGACCTCCTGTGGGAGCACAGACCATGGACATCCACATGGCTTCCAGTGGTAGCACAGACCACAGTCATCACACAGCATGGACCATGGACATCATCATAGCCTCAGCAGCAGCACAGGCCACTGACATGATGTCACTTTTTACTTGATGTCAGGCGACTAGAAGGAATATATAGAAAAAGCTTATCCATTATCTCTGGTATGTTGTAGAAAGAAATGTAGATTAAATATTTACATGCTCTCTATTTTTTGAGAAATTTTAGGTGTCAGTAAAATGTGAGAATAATCACATAGATTTATGACAGTAAAATAAAATGACCAGGAGAGTAAATGAAGTACAGAAAATATATGGAACCAGGAAGGGGAGAGGGTAGTGTAGACTGGATGGGAGATAAGATGGAGTGGTTGTAGGGGCATAGAGAGGAGATGAGAAGTTGTATTCCCTGCCCTATAGCACAGAACTTTTCATGGTAGATCAATGCTATTGGGTGGGGTGTCCCTTGAGACACGGGGCAATGTGCCTGAGAAATGGATTCCACACACAAAGCAGAAGTAGGTGTCTAGGGGTGGTGTTCCATCACAGAGACAACACATTGTTTAGGACAGATCCTAGAGTCAGAGTGATTGGCTTTCAATCCTGGCTTTATGGTTTACTTTAAAAAATATCTGTGACAGTTACTTGCCCTTCTAGTTCATAATTTCTTCATCTTTAAAATGTCAGTGGTTTTTACATACACCCTCCTTTCCCCCCATGGAGTGGATAGCAATTACTTAACACAGGCAAAGCACTGTGAGTAACTCCGGCACATGGTAAGTGATCAAAGACATGGTAATTAATATTAGTTATCACAGACCAAGTAGCACTCATTGGAAGTACTTGGGGTCAGAAGTGCTTTAGATTTCAGAGTTTTTCAAATGGAAGATTAAAAAATAAAACAATTGCATGTTAACTTACTTTTGTATTTTGTGTGCAAATACAATGATGTCACAGAGTCTGGTGTCCATGTAGAGGCCAGAGAACAACTTTTGGGAGCCAGTTCTTTCCTTCCATCATGTGAGTGCTTGGGGACAGAACTCAGATTGTCAGGCTTGATGGCAATGACCTTTACATGCTTAACCACCTCACTGGCCAAAATTTTGGCATTTTTATATGGACTTTACTGGTTGAGTTTCCGGAATCTCAAACATTGAAACCCCAAGCTTTCCAAGTTCTCATACAATACCCAAAATGTTTCAGATTTTGGACCATTTTTAGATTCAGGATTTGGGGATTCTTCAACTTGAGCTGGCTACGGCTGTTCATTGACCTTGAGCTGGGGCTGCTCATTAAACTTTAAGAATGACTTTCACTCTTATCTGTATCCATCTCTTTGTCTTCAGTCAGTCCCCTGCCTTAGCTCACCCCAGACGAAGAGCAAAGAGAGAAGTTAAAACACAGGGAAACAAGAGGGCTCAGACAAGCCCAGATGACCTCTGCAGGTATCTGTGGAATGTCTTTAAACAAGGGTGGAGATGGAAGGAAGGCGGATAGAGACCTCCAAGGCCTTGTTACTTGAAAGCTGTTGTGTCTTTAAACATACTTCTGCTTGGGATCTGCCCTCCAGCACCCCCCGGTTTTCCTCATAGAGAATAATAATTCTGTTCTATTCCTGTGAATCCCAGACTCCGAATGCTCTTTTCTTCTCTTTCTTTTTTTTCTTTTTTTAATGAAAGCAGAGCTCCTAGGCTACATCCCGTGCAACTCCAGCAATGCAAGCCATCTTTTGTTCTTAGCGTTGGCAGCTCTGTCTGCAGGTCTCGGAGCTGTTCTGTTCTGGGAGATTGTAGGAAGCTGGTGGACTCAAGCCACGGGGCTTCTTTTATGAGCCAAATATAGAGAAGGGAGCCTTTCACTGGTTCCAGCCTCACAGTCAGGTACTCCCTGGAGGGCTCCACACAAAGCTGAGGCTCTGGAGCTACTCCCTGGGGTTCGCCTTTGTTTTCTCACAGACTAAGTTCCTGGAGATGGGCAGGTGGAACTTCAGCCCAGGTCCCCAGCCCTCTGCAACCACCACAAGCTAGTTAGTTCCACGCTTATACCTCAGAAGTCACTGGTTTGACCCAGGCCTCCCCAAAGCCAGCCTGAGTTCTTTATTAGTGAGCATGAAAAATGCTTCAATCATAGCACCAGATGGTACCCAAACCAATTTGGATTGTCAGCTAAGGCCTACTGCTTTCCAAGGACTTTGTCTAACATCAGCGCTATTTCCCTCAGTGCCCATCTAGCTCTAAGAGGTGATCTTGCTCAGATGATTTTGATGAGAAATAACATTTTCCTCTACCCAGCACCACAGTCATTACTTCTTTCCAGCTTTATTAATTCACTCAACAAGCTTTTATTGAGTGCCTGCTGTGTGCACTAGGCATTTCAGTGCGTGCCAAGGAGGAATTCATTTCTGTTTGATAAATATTTGCTGAGAATCTACTAGATATATGACAGGCACTTTGAAAAATGATGAACATGTGATATCATGGAGATGATACAGTTGCCTTTAAAGAAGGCACAGTTGTAGAGGGGAGGACAGTGTCATCACTCAGAAAGTATCGATGTGAGGCATGTGAAGCTCCCCATGTCTGATATTTGGTCCATCTCAGTCTTCCTAAAGAGAAATTGTCAGTATCATTAATACATTGTCTCTGAGGGCCACTAGCTTGCAAGTGGATCACAGGGCAGGAGTGTGGGGAAATGTCAATGACTGTACCCTCCACTGTCCTGTCTCTCAGAGAGTGGACCCTCAGCATCTCCTGGGAACTTGTTAGAAAGCCAGTCTCTCTCCCTACTATTGGAATGTGCAGTTTTAATAGGTGATCTACCTATGAACTGATGCTTTCAAAGCACTACTGGGCTAGCTACGTTTTTTCCAGGTGTTCCCAACAATGTTGGTAGGCTCAGTGAAAGAAAGAAAGTACACCAGTAGTTCAGAACTTTCTGGTTACACTGTGTGGCTGCTCTTCACTGAGGCTTGGATCTTGTCATCTGACACAGGAGCCACAAGGGATTAGATGGGGATCTTACTCTGAGCCACTGAAAAGCCATTGACCTTTGTGACCCCCTGACAGGAAAACACTGTCCAAGAGAGATGCTTTGTATTGCATCAGCTTCTGTGCTAGAGGAATTTCCATAGGGAGTTCAGCAGGCATTCAGAATTCTCATTCTTCACCAGAACCAGAGAGGCACAAAAGGAAGCAAGCAGGACCTGTGCTGTGATGGCATTAGGCAGGCGGGAAGAGTAAGGAACAACTTCATTGTTTTTGTCTCCATGTAGGAAAGTACTGGAAACTTCATACAGATGTCCTGTAACCCTCAATATATCCCCAAACAACACATGCTACCACTATACTTTTCAAAGGGACAATCAAAACTAAGAAAAAAAAAAAAAAGGATCAGCTACCCATGAGCACCCAACTAGCAAAGTAAAGCCCACGTCAGAATCCAGTTTTAACAAGTTTCAAAGCTCAGGTGTGGCAACTTTTCATAACATCCTTCTTTATCAGATTCTGTTTTTGTTCCACTCTTGACCTTGGGATATTCTGAAGCTTCTCGGTTTAAGGGAAAAATACCAACACATCTCACTCTCCAGAGTCTCTTGAGGGAAGAGACTTGGAGTTCCTTGGAGGCTCAGGAGAGCTGATTCCTCACACAAAACCCAGTGAGGGCAATGTGGGACTGAGCAGGGAGAGTCCTGGTCTGTTCCAATTTCTTCAAGGAGTTGACATCTTTCTGGTAAAAGAAGAAATCAAAATATTCTGGAAAAATTGTCATAATAAATTAGTTGATCTGCCATGAGTAAGTAGGCACGAACATTCACAGCCTTAATGTAGGACTTGAGAAGAGAGAAAGAGAGAGAGAGAGAGAGTTGGCCATCTTAGGTTAGGGAGACAGTGTGAACAAAAGGCAGAGATGAATTTGTTGAAGTGTAAGAGGGGAAACTGAGTCCTCTGCTCACCATTCCCTAGGTAGAGTGGCATTGAGTTCAGACTGGCCAATGTGTGCAATATAAAAAAATCTGCAAGTAATCTATAGATCTAGTGGGTAACTAGAGAGAGAGAGTTAGGGTCCAGAGGGAGACCTCAATCTAAATCATGAGAAAAGAGTTACTCAATGGGAATAGTCTGACAGAAGGCATATGTATGTTGGGATAGTGTTCAGTAGCCCTGTCACTCAGAGGATGAGTGGACTAGGAAACAGGATGCTCTCCCTCACCCACTGTTGCTAAGATAGGCAGAATTCTAGAAGCTAATTGTGCTTTTTTTTCCTCTGAAAAAGCCCAAGTTTTATCATCTCTGATGCCCCAGTTTCCATAATCACGCATTGACCGTTAGTTCTCAGATGCCCATGTATTTTCTTGTTTTTCTGTCTCTCTAGAGACTAACAGGCGCTGGCTGTTTGCTTGGTGAGACGAAACAGAGGCATCTCAAGACATTCTGGGCCTGACTCTTAACAGTATCACCCTTCAGCCCTCTTTTGCTTCTCTACAATGATATGAAGGTTTGATAGGGAGGATAGCTGTGGCTGGAGGAGATTGGCTTCATGGGATGTGGGCTTGGAATATTCATGTTGACTTGCTGAAAGTTTGCAGTTCGTTGGTCCAGCCTACTCAGACTTACCTATCAGACATTTATATTTTACATTTATTCTATATGGTCTCTCCCCTCCACTAGTTAGCAAATGCTTCTAGGTTTGTTCACCAATGTATTTCCAATGATTGCTTAACATTAGTAGATACTCAAGAATTTTCACTGAGTGAACACTTGACTAATTATGTTAGTTGCTGAGACCCTGTTGGATTTTATTTTCTTTTTCATTTGAATTTCTTATCCTGAGTGACCATAGTCTTCCCCTTTCCTGGCTGCTGATGTCATCCAAGACAAGGTTGGGAAGAGTGAATGGATTCAGTGATTTTTCTCTCAGTTTGTTGCTGTTGGGGATCATTTTGGGGACAGTTCTCATCTCCGGGGACAGCCGTGCTAAATAAATGAACCCCGACTCATCAACCAAGAATTCATAGCCTGTGTTTGCTGGGGTGTTTGCCCTTGTCTCCTTAGCACCTGCAAACTCATCAAGGGTGTCAGAAGACCGGCTAATTTCTGCAGCTTGTTCCTCTGTTTGCTTAACATGTCCAAGTTCCTGGGACCTAGAGAGATGAGTTGTGTGTCACCCCCAAACACTTCTGGTGGGCACAGAGTGAAAAACCACACACCCTGACTGGGATTCAGGGCAGAGAAAGGGCTCCTGCTGGGTGACCCCCTTTTCTCTTTTCTTACATGTAAATTTTGCTCACTTAACTCCTCAGTTGGAACAAGAGGAGAGTTCGTTTGCTTTACAATTACCTCCAGAGTGAAAGTTGATGGAACTGGAGCCCTTAGGGACCCTTGTTTCCCACCAGGCCTCCGCCCCTTCCTTTCTGCTAAATATTGTTTCTGCTAAATATTCCTTTCTGCTAAATATTGTTAACCTGATTGCTGATCTCTAGGAGTCTATCTGTAATCAATGAACCATTTTTTAAAAATAAACTTTGAGATGATTATATTAGAAGAACACCTTGGATGTTTGTTTGTAGGGAAATATTTAGGAGCCAGGGAACACATCCATGATATAACTGCACCATTTAATAATTAATACATGTTCCAATCTGAGCCCCAGAAGAGACTCAGAGAGGAATCACTTCACCAAAATTGGATAATTTATTCCAGAATCCATTCCAAGTGAATGACTCCATAGTATTCCAGATGCAGAAAGCTGTTCACCACACGGGGATATCGGAAGCACTTCCTTTCTGAAGTATGGATCCAGTGACTTGTTAGAAGACAATGAAAGCAAGCGTGTTTCCAAAAGTATTCCCCAAAGACGGCATGGGGGCGGGGCATGGATACCGTTACAGAAATGGTTCATAACCATGTCTTCATGCTGCCACTCACCAGCTGGGCAGCTTTTTCAAGTCCCATACTTTTTCAACAATCTACTTTCCTTAAAGATGACGGCTCTGCTACGTCACCTCCATTCTCCTTTCCAGTCCTGACTATTGAATGTTTCCTGGAGGCCTGCAGACTAAATAAAGAGATGGCAAAAGAAGAGTGCAGTAGAGGAGAAGGATGCCGAGCTGTTGGGTCAGCTTGCATGTCCTGTGTGTACAGGTTCCGCCCCTGTGCATGGCCGTTCACAGGTCGGGGGAGCACGTTTTATTGGCTAGCTTGGCTGGCCAGCAAGTCCCAGTGATACTCCTGTACAGTGCTGGGCTTATATATAGGCAATGATCCCACCTGGCCTGTTTTTTGTGGAATCCTCATGCTTACATTCACCCATTCAGCCTTTTTCTCCAGCCCTTAGAACCATCTTCGTGTAACTCAGCCTCATCCCACATTTTAAGACAAAGTAGCCAAATATGGCCAGGTCGCCCCCCCCCCTTTTTTTTTTGTGCTAACTTTAGGTTCAATTTCCGCTATTCATCGCATGGTGCCTTAAGAAGGAAGCAAAAAAGACAACGTAATCAGAGCCTAGCTGTCGTCACAGGCCTTCACTCATGGGAATGTCCAAGGAGGGAAGGACAGAGTGATTGGAGGTCTGGTTGGCTTAGCTTTAGGCTCTTGGTAGTGTAGAAGACTGGAGGGTGAGGGGCCAGCGCTCTGTGATGGCAGGTGTTGTTTCTTTGACTACATCAGCACCACGACTCCCAGTTTTCATCTAAATTCAACTCCGTGGAATAGTTCCACTCTCTACCCCAGAGCCCACTTGCCCCACCACCCTCCTCTAGAGTGGGAGCGAGCGGCATGTCTGGTTCCCTTCCACCCACTGGGAAGGTTTGCCGCAGAAATCATCCTGCACGCATGGGAAACGCAGCCAAGCGACACCACATGTGGCAGAATCTGTTGCTGTTTTTCTACACAGTGGGTGTTTAAACTTTTTTGAGGGGGGAGGCTTCCGTCTACAGCCCAGCAGCCCCTTCTCTAAGAGCAGATACGCAGAGACAGGCAAATACTTGAGTGGGTCAACCAAATTTCAGCCTATATTGATTATACATCATTCAAAGCCCCCCCCTCTTTTTTTTTTTTTTTTTTTTGGCTTACGCGTAACATCATGAATACACAGCTGCAGGGGCTGTGCCAAGCAGCTCAGCCGGCTTGTACACATTGCCATCAGCGGAAAACAGTTTGTCTTTTTTCCTGCTTGAGGTATTATCTTCGGGAGCCATGTGGATGCTCCCTGGGCCAAGCTGCCATCTCTGCAGCACAGTCACAAAAGCTGCCACTGTGGGGTGGGGTGGGGAGGGAGAGAGGGGGGAGTGTCCCACTGGGGACTGGGGTGGGTAAGAAGAAGAAGAAGGTAAAACGCAGTGGAGTTTTCTCCACTGATCACTCAGAAAATAGCTCTGAGAAATAAATGCTATGGTCCTGAGCTCAGGCTGCCTACAGCATTTACACTCCATATCAACACAGTTTTCCACTCTTTTCGTGAAAAATGTGCTCAGGTCTCTGCCACTGCTCTGACTGAGCACAGATTTCCAACTGCCTCTGTGGCTCACTTGGAGACTGAGGCATATGCAACAGATGCAGAAAAGCCATCATACATACGAAATAATTCAACAGTAGTACCAAGAAATCAATGATCACATCGCACACACATTTCACACTGTCTGTTGTTTGCCGCTGTGTAAAGAATGAGTTTCTGGGTTGCAGAGAGGGCTCATTGGGGAAGGTGGTCACTGCAAGTCTGGGCCCTTGGAGTTACCATCTAAGGTTGTGTAAAAGGGCCTCCTCCCCAGTGGGAGGAGACAATCGATTCTGGGAGCTAGCTAGCCTGTCAGGTTCAGTGAGAGAACTCTCAGAAATAAGGTAGAGCAGTGACCCAGGAAGGCACCTGATCTCCTGGCACAGCAGTCTTTACCTTAAGATCCTGGCCCGTGTGATAGTCGTGTCCTTGACCATCCCTCCTCCCCCAATCGAGAATAACATAGTAAAGTGAGAGAAATGAGACTCTAGGCCAGTGGTTCTCAACTGTGGGTCGAGACCCTTTGGGTTGAATCACTCTTTCACGAGGAGTTACATATCAGATAGCCTGCATATCACATTTTACACTATGATTAATAGCAGTAGCAAAATTGTGGTTATCAAGTAGCAAAAAAAAATCATGGCTGAGGATCACCACAACATGAAGAACTGTATTAAAGGGTTGCAGTGTTAGGAAGGTTGAGAACCACTGCTCTGGACTCTAGATTCTTGTTTCGTTCCTTGACCCTGTATTTTGTATTTGCACGTACAAATTGCTTATCTCTAGACAAGGAACACGCAAACGCCACTTGGTTTTTGTGCATGTTTTCCCTCCACCAAGAATGCCCAATATTTACTTTTCAATCAGTAGACACCCACTCCCCTTCCATGTCAAGACTGCTGTGGTTTTCCTCAGCCTGGGCCTGGTTGCTTTGCCTCCAACAAAGCTGGCTGTCTGTGTCTCAAAGTTCCTTTGGCTTTGACCCCTAAGCTCATAGCTCTTTGCATGTTCCTGTCTCAGTCTTCTGTTGGGTTGTCTCCCAGATGTTAATTCTGTAGAAAGTTGAGACCACCCTGGAGCCCTCCTAACAATGAAATCAATGCTTGGCAGTGAATGTTTGTTGATTTATTTGAAAAAATGTCATTTTTTTCCCTGAAATCAAAAAGTGTATACAGACAGAGTGGAAAAAAGTCAAACAACACAGAATGTTTAAAAAGTGGAAATTCCTGACCATCATTGTCTATTTTGACTGTGTGTGTATAGATGTGTGTAGATGTATATATGTATATTTGCTTTTCAAAAACAGAAATGGCTTAGAAAATACATATCATATTTATTCCTTTATGTCTCCAATGAAGCAGTCTTCTCTCCATGTCAATACTTGGAGATGTATGTCATTCTTCATATAGTTTTAATTTTTAAATTAATGAGGCTGAGCAGTGACAGAGCACTTTCTTAGCATGTGTGAGGTCCTGGGCTCTCTGAGTTCAATCATAGCACTCAAAACTAGGTTTACACAACACTCCGGAGACCAAACTGGTCAAGATATCATCAAGGGCTAGGAATAGCTAGAGAAGTCACAGCAAATATGAGTCTTGAGTGTGGCCTAGAAAGATGGTAGAATATGAACTTTAGATAGTATAAGAGTAGAAATAGTCTCCCCAGTGGAGGCAGTAAGGGAGAAAGCCTCTGTGGTGTGTTTGGAGAGGCAAGTGAATGGCCAGCCTGGCTCAGAACGCTCCAGACAGGGGGTGAGATAGAAGGTGTGGCAGTCTATGGATTGAAAGAGCATTACATGTCTGAGAAGTTTGGGTTTATTCTTCAGATGATGATGGTGACCCTCAGGGATGGCCAAGTGATAATGACTCAGGTATATCGTTTAGCAGTGGCTGCTATGCAGTGTGGATCCAGGAGAAGATTATTGGCTGTTTCCTCTGCTGTTTCCCTGTGCAAAGGAAAGAGCGGGTGGTGCCTTTTGTTGGACATAAACTTAAAACACCTACAACCCTGTCACTGGCGCCTCCCACCAGCAGAAGGAAGAAGGTCACCGTCAGCCATGACTTCTCTGTGACAACACAGCTGAAGCTCAGATCACCGTGCATGTGGCCTGATGCCAGTGGATTTGAATTTGAGGTGGTCACATCTGGTTTTTTGAAGCTGTGGTCTTTTTCTTGCCCTAGGGGGAGAGCTGTGGAGAAGTGAGTGGTGAGGGAGGCATTGGTAAGGAGGGGTCTGGGACTTTTGGCCACTATAGCTAGGAGCAGGAGAGGATCCTGGTTCTTGAGAGACTCATGGTAGGAACTCACTGACTGGAGCGCTGTTTTGACGTTTCTCCCGTCGGCCTTTTATAGTTTGTCTGGTGCTTGTGAGATGATTTTTGAATTCGGATTTATTGAGGAAATTGACCAAATGCCTCCAAAATATAGGCTTCAAAAATATTTCTTATGTTACAAAGTGTCCCCAAGTCTCCTCTTTATATTTTTTTACTGAAACTTCCCATGACAGCATTCCATTGACAACTGTGTTCAGCTAAAGGCTTCCTCATAGTATCTGCAGTTACTCCGCACAGACAACAGGATGATGGACTCCCTGTTGAAGAGGAAGTACATGAGATCTCCCTTTACCTGCCATCCGAAGCCCAGGGTCACATCCTCTGGAACTTCTTTTGTTTGACTTCACCTGCATGTGGCCTTTGTGCCGCTAGAGGGCACTGTTTGCTTTGAAATGAAGTTCTTAAGTTTCAATAGCCTTTCCCTCAGGGATCTATTGTTTTTGCAGTACAGTAGTAGTACTTGATTTTTCTCTCAAGAGGGTTGTCCTTCCTTTTGTGCTTGTGTATTTGTGTGACTCGTGTGTGTGTGTGTGTGTGTGTGTGTGTGTGTGTGTGTGTGTGTGTGTGTTCATGCGTGTGTTTCCTTTAAAAGTGAATTCAGTGCTTCTGAATATGGCAGATAATTACTCTGACCAAAGCCTGTCATTGTCTAGCCGGTCTTTTGAAAGCTCTTGGCCCCCCTCCCCCCTATATTCTTCCACAACCCCTCAGTCTGACCCGTGATGCACCTCCCCCAACCCCAATTATTTCAGTCTGGGGGTCACCGTCACAGCTCTGCCAATGCATCTCAATCCTGCCTTACAGCTGCCTGGCCTGGTCCAACCGGGGCTCCCACTCAGGGCAACCGAGCCTTGATTTATGACACCCCTCTCCACTGGTCCCGGTCTCTCCTGGGGCCAGACTGCTGATCATGCCACATTTTCAAATTGGTTCTGCACTACAAACCAATGTCATGAGGGACATTATTTGGCCCTGAAGCCCATTTTCGACAGTGACCTCCCTCACTCAGGGGCTGACCTCTGTTCTCTGGACATGAAGGATACCTGACTGTCCTCTTTTATGTTGAGAAGGAGGGGTGTGTGGGTGCTGCTTCTCTGTTGCCAGTGCCTGAAGTGCTCTCCCCCAACACTCTTCCCGGAGCAATTATGTGCAGTGTTGCAAAGTATTGGGGTTCTAGTACTTTATATAAGGGCATACCTGAACCCCCATTCTTTCTCCAATCATCAGAAAGGCCAGATTGCATTTGCACACATGAGGAGCAGAGCCCGTGTGTCCTCTGGGAGGGAAATAAGTGACAGAAACCGGTGGAAAGAGAGCAGCAGTCCATGATGGATGTCGGGGTCCAGCAGCAAGCAGGTATATGGTTTGGTGAGGCAAAGGAGGTTTGTGTAGTGCCTTGAGGAGGAGGAGAGGGCAGCCACAGCCTTCCTTCCCAGGAGTGGGCCTCAGCACCTACTGGAGAGAGGGTATCTTCTGGGTACCACAGTGTGGAAGCGACAGAATTTGCATTTGTGACTTCTTGGATACCCCCCCTTTCCCCCCTCTTTTTAATCTTCAGGGCTCTCTTCTGGATGTCCTGGTCCACTCTATCATGAGGAAGTTCTATCAGCCTATGATGCTGGATGTTTGGAAGGATCAAGAGATACTGGACAGATGAATGCCTTGAGCTCATCCTGTGGCAGAAGTGATGATAATAATTGAGGCTATCACCTAGCTGTTTTTTTTTTTCCCCTCCCTGCTCTAGGAACAAATTTTAATGCATTAATGCACTTGTTTGTGAGGATAGTATTGATAATATTATGACACTGTTTCATAGATATGAAAATTAATGAGCAGCGCAGTTACCTTTTTTATTGAGTGGCAGAACAATCCAATCTAAACTCCTAAGACCCTGATGCCACATTTAACTATGTGTACTTGAAAAACTGTCAGATATATATATATATATATATATATATATATATATATATATATATTAGGTACTTTATGTATACTATTTAAATATCTTTACAATAAGTGTGTCATGTGCCTAACACTCACATTTTACAGACCAAGAACTCAATTTTCAGGCTCGGGAGATCGATCAGTTGGCCAAGTGCTTGCCACAAGCACAAGACCTGAGTTTGGTCCACCAGCACACAGGTTGAAAAGCAGGGCATAGTGGTTTAGTTGTGAGAGTCTAACACCAGGGAGGGAGGCAGGCAGACACTTGGGGCTTGCTGGCCAGACAGCATAGTCTGCTAGGAAAATTCCAGGCCTACGGGAGATTCTGCCCTGCACCCAAAGGTGGGTAGCACTTGAGAAAGAACAACTGAGACTGTCTTCTCACCTCCGAGTGTACATGCATGCACACATGTGGATGAGTGTGCAACTAAACACAACTTCACGTCTTCATAGAAACATTAAGCGACTTAATGGTGTTGAAAGAGGTGTGTTAGGCTTCCAAGTTTGAGTTAGTTCCGTTATTGCAGGGTCCTCAGAGGTGACAGCACTATCCTGGTACATTTAGATCTGAGGCTGAAGGATGGAGGAAAAGCTCCGTTTCTTCCAAAACATTCCTCTGTGGTAGTAGAGTGCCAGAAACAACAGAGGAGAAGTTATAGAAAATTAAAATCTGGAGTATGTTTTTGAGACAAGATTTCAGTCTATAGCTCTGGATCACCTAACCCTCTGTAGCACGTGTTAGCCCCAAACTTATGACAATCCTCCTGCCTCAGCCTCACAAGTGCTTTGGGAGGTACTCTGAGAAGTGTGCAATTATTATCTTTAGACAGCTGTCCACTCAGCAGTGCTCTGTGGAGGGAACTCGGGGCACCAGAGAACACACAGGACACAGACAAGAGCTAGGGTCCAGCCAGGGAGCTATCACTTTCTATCTGTGGGCAATTTTGATGGGCTGTTTAACCAGGACTGAGCTTAGTTTTCTCGTCTGTAAATCAGAAACAATGCAAGCTCCACCCATCTCATAGGACTTCTAAATTGTGATGATGACGGGCACCATTTACGATTATTGCTGATGACCTAGGAGATGGGGCTCACAGCCTAAAAGAAAGAGGCCAGTGTTCTTTGCTAAGACTCATGAGGCATGGAGGTGAGAAGAACAAAGAGGGTCAATGTTTGAGCTTGGTGGGTGTTAGTTACTTTTCCAAGTGTTCTAGTCACCTTACCAGGTGTGTTAGGTACTTTCCCAGGTGTGTCAGTTACTTTTCCAGGTGTGTTAAGTACTTTTCCAGGTGTATTAAGTACTTTTCCAGGTGTGTTAAGTACTTTTCCAGGTGTGTTATGGCAAAAGCGATTGAAGAAGAGGAGAGCTTATTTTTGTTCACAGTCTGAAGGAACAATTGTCATGGTGAATGGGGCACGAGGCAGGTGCTCACACTGTCACTTCAGCCACAGAGCAGAGTCAGGGTCATGCTCTATGGAATGCTTAATTGCTTTCTCTCCCCTCCCCCCCACCACCATAATATTTTTATTGACTCTTTGGGAATTTCACATCATGCACCCCAATCACAGTTACTTCCCATCCCTCCCAGACCTGCCCTCCTACTCTTCTGACCTCCTCTCCAAAAAAGAGGAAAGAAAGAAAGAAAGAAAGAAAGAAAGGAAAGAAAGAAAGAAGAAAGGAAAGAAAGAAAGAAAAAAGAAAGGAAAGAAAGAATGAAAGGAAGGAAGGAAGGAAGAAAGAAAGGAAGGAAGGAAGGAAAAAAACCAAAATCAAGTTCAATTTGTGTTGCCCATACACTCACTGGAGCATGGTCAAACTTCCAATGGCCAGTCCCTTAAAGAAAACTGAGTCCTTCACCAGCACCCCAGCCAGAATCCATCAATTATGTAGAGCTACACTTCAGCATCCTTATCACAATTTGTAATTTGGCTTTCTATCTAGACTGTTTCTTTTGGGGGGGGATGGAAGGGGGAGTAGGGATTGTCACAGAAGCCTTATATGTCCCTCTATCTCAATTGTGAGTCCACAATCATGGATAAATCGCAAAAGCAGCTTCTTTGTCCTTTGCAGTCAGCAGGAGCACAAATCATGGATCATATACACATGGTTTTCTGGCGATAGCACAGACCACAGACATCTACATGGTTTCCAGCATTAGCATGTGTCATGGACCTCAGCATGGTCTCTGGTGGCAGTACAGACCATGGCCATCAACACGGTCCTCTGCCACAGCTCAGGCCACAGTACCATCATAGCCCTCGGTGGCAGTACAGGCTAAAGATGTCAACTAGCCTTCTAGACAACACAGGCCACAGACACCAACATGTCCCCAATGGCAGACCAACGGATGTCGACATGGATTCAGGAGGCAGCACAGACAACTGACATCTATCTACATGGCCTTCAGTGGTAGCAAGGACCCATGACATCAACATGGCCTCTGATGGCGGCATAGATCACAGACATCTGTATAGGCTCGATGGTAACAAGGGCTGTGGCTTTCTTCTTTTTATTCAGCCCAGGACTCCAACCTACTAATGGGACCATCCATGTTTACTGTGAATCTTCCCTCATTTGTTCAAGGTTCCTGGAAGCACCCTCATAGACACATACAGAGGTGTGTTTCCATGGTGATTCTAAATCCCATCCAGTTAACAATCCAGATTAACTTTCTAATGGGGGAGTCAATTATCTTAACCTTGGAGAGGGCTGACTTGTCAGGATTGGCTGGTGCCGACAAAGACTTGGAAGTACTCCGGGACAAAAAACAGCGAAGTGACTGCCTAGTGGGATGATGAAGAACGTTGAGAGACAGGTGCCTGTCACAATGGAAAACATACCCAGGAAACAAGGTTGGATGAATTAATTTATGCATTGTAACATATACATAATAATTTCTATTTGTTCTGTAATAGCTGCTTTCCATCTTAAAGATAATTTGCACAAAGGAAATCTCTTCTTCATAGTTTGGTTAGTGAAGCCATGCTCACTAGGCCATGACCACACATTCATATTATTTTTAAATGAACCGTTGACTCTAGAAAACCTGAAATTAGTAAAGCCTTCTTCTGACTTATTGAGGGTTCTTCTAGGGTTCTAGCCCAAACAGTGGTGTAGCAGTATTGTGTTCCCCAAAATATTGTGAACCCTAATAAACTTATCTGGGGTCAGAGACAGAACAGCCACAATATTAAACATAGAGGTTAGGCAATGGTAGCACACGCCTTTAATCCTAGCAGTCCAGAGGCAGAAATCCCTCTGGATCTCTGTGAGTTCAAGGCCACATTGGAAACAGCCAGGGATGGTGATTCACACCTTTAATCCCAAAAAGTGAGCCTTTAATCACAGGGAGTAAGGGCAGAGAGCAGAAAGGTATATAAGGTGTGAGGACCAGAAACTAGAAGCATTTGGCTGGTTAAGCATCCAGGCTTTTGAGCAGTGGTTCAGCTGAGATTCATTCTGGATGAGGGCTGAGAGGCAACCAGTCTGAGAACACAGGATCAGCTGAGGAATTGTTGAGGTGAGGTGGCTGTGGCTTGTTGTGCTTCTCTGATCTTCCAGCATTCACCCCAATACCTGGCTCAGGTTTGATTTTATTAACAAGACCTTTTAAGATTCCTGCGACACAGTGGCCAGACACAAAGCACCTGATGTGGCTGTGTAGAGCGGAGATGGTGAAGAGACACATGCTAAGCTGAATGCTTGGGAGAGTTAGCAAGGTCGCACAGGTGGACAGAAGTATGAGTGGCCCACAGACGCCCTTGCCCACTCTAAGTATGTTTCATCAGCACCTGGCTGAGGAGAGTCAAGGAGTCAAGGAACATTGCAATGTCCTATATCCTTTTTCTTTCCAGGGACACTAAATAGTCTACCATGTACGTGGCTGAGACTGCAGTTTGATGAAGGCATGTGTTCAGAAAATATTTCCCCATTTCCCTCTTCTATCTCTACCCCTTATTTGTGACCTAAAATAATTCCTACTTTTGGATTTGGGTTCTGTCCTTGGCAACAATTTCTATCTAATATATATATATATATATATATATATATATATATATATTTTACAACAAGGTTACTGAATAATCAATGCCTCACATAATAATGGCTAGTCTCAGATTTTTCTTGAATAAGTTTGTTGTTCATGACCCAAATCAATGGAAAAGAAAAATCAAATAAGAAGTGGCACATAAGTACAGAAACAACCAGCCAAACTAGTGGAGAAGCATGAACTGTGGACCAAGAGCTGAGGAGCCCCCAGGGTACTACTAGACTGGGCCCTCTGGATAGGTGAGATGGTTGTTTGGCTTGAACTGCTTAGGGGGCCCCCAGGCAGTGGGATCAGAACCTGTTCCTAGTGCATGAGCCATCTTTTTGGAACCCAGTGCTTATGATGGGACACTTGGGTCTCTTTTATGAAATTTATCACATACTTTCTCCATTTATGGTGTTGGGGACATATCTATTAGACAGTAAATGGTTTTTTTTAGGAGGGGGATAGGCATATTTTACAACTCCCCCCCCCCCAATTTCATGTACTGGAAATGTTCACTTAAACATTTTTAGATATAAAAATGACTTTTGTGAAATGGTCATGTTGTCAAATTTCTTTCTAAATGTTTATGTTAATGCACATAGACCCAGACTCTTCTCAACTCTGCTTAGAAAAGATACATTTTGCAGAAAGGCCACAGTCAGTGGAGATATGTGTAAGTGGTCAGAGTGGTGAGGATAAGAGACTCGATGCTCAGGTCTAAACTGGACATCTATATCAACATCCCACCCCCAACAACAACAACAACAGCAACAGCAACAACAACAATAACAAAGCTTCACACAACCTAGGCTCAGGGAACAACCTGGAAGAAGTAGAAAGAACGCAAGAGTCTGAGGATGGAGAAGAGTGCTGTGAAAAGTTGTCTTGTGGACATGGCCTGGTGATTGTGCTCATGAGCTCACAGCATCTGTGGTTACCTGCAAAAGGCCTGTACAATACTGAGCCAGCCAAAATTTCAGTGTAGATGTGGTAGATGATCTCTAGGTCAACCCCCTACTGAGGGGTTATTGGCAGTTCATAGTTGCTAGAGAATAGAGAAACATTCTTTTTGGAAGATATGGCCCTTGGTAGGATTCCCAGTGGGTGGTCCCTTACCATGTACACATGGATAGCAGATTTAGTGGGTTATCAAAAGAAAAAAAAAAGACATGGAATTGGGAGGAGATATGCTGGGGATGTTCTGAGTGACTATTCTCTGAATTAAGCAATTGCTATCTTACGGCTTTCAGCTATGCTCTCTTGCAAAACATTATGCCAGCTGGGCTTATTGGTGGTATACACATCACCCTTCCCATAGAGGAACCAAGCAGGGCACAAGATTTTTCCTGCATATCCAGCTGCTCCTTAAGACTTGGCAACCCAGCACATGACTTGGGGGAAGGGCTGGAGTGTATAAAGCCATGGGAAGACTACAGTGGTGGATCCCTTTAGGTGGCTACAGGGAGCCCCTCATCTATGCTGGCTAAGACTTTCAGGTTTGGCTGGATGGGCGAGGAGTGCTCACATTTTCTAACTCTTCACCTATTGCTCTGTAAGAACAAAACCTATTGGTTCCTTGGAGTGAACTTTGGTGGAATTGTGCCTGGGTTGGTCATTGGGACTTTAGGAGAAGGGGTGAACATGGTTTATACCCCTACGAAGAAATTTTAGCAAGAGGGGAGTAAGGGGAGAGTTGAGGAGAGAAGTGGGGGGTAGATATAACCATATTTCATTGTATGTGTGTACAAAATTCTCTAGAATATAGAACATACCATTTAATGAATGAGAAAGTAGGGCTATGGCATCCCCATCAGATCTCCCTCATCTTTGCTCCAGTACCCCAATTTCCCTCTTTGTTAATTGATATCCATTCACAGGTAAGCATGCCATAACCCCCTTCACTCCCTCCATATCCAAAAGATATAGGGGATTAAAATATCCTCTTGACCTGCCACCTTTCTCTACTTAACGTCTCCTACCTTTCATGCTCATGACACAAATCTTAGAATTGTCCTTCCTATTACCAGTACAACCCACACCTCCATCAGGCTTTTGCCTCCACTTCCTTGCCAAAGTGTCCCAGAGAAACACTCAGGACCATCTCTAGGAAGTTCAATGTCATTTCCAGTCCTCCTCTGCCCTTCTCAGGGCAGCATTTGACACAGACTGTCACTGCCCTTGTTCAGTTTGGTTTCCTGAGTGCTAGCCCTGCCCCCGCCTTTTCTGGCATACTTCCTAATCCACTGGATATGGTTCCACTCCCTTCACTGCTTCCCCCTCACAGGTCTTTCATCTCTAGAGTAACCCAGGGCACGATGCTCTGTCCTTACTTACCTGTAGCATGAATTGTTAGAAGGTCTAATTAATAAAAAATTCAGTGCCAGCTATTGGGGTAAATTCTGAAAGATCAGAGAGACAGAACCAGCCATGGCTAATCTCACCTCGACAACTTCTCAGCTGATCCTGTTTCTGCAGACTGGAAGCCTCTGAGTCCTCATCCAAATAGATTTCAGCTGAACTGCTGCTCCAAAGCCTAAAAGCTTAACCAGCCTCTAGTTCCTGGTCCTCACACCTTATATACCTTTCTGTTTTCTTCCATCACTTCCTGGGCTTAAAGGCATGTGCCACCATGTCTGGCTGTTTCCAGTGTGGCTTTGAACTCAGAGATTCAGATGAATTTCTGCCTTCAGAATGCTAGGATTAAAGGTGTGTGTGCCACCATTTTCTGGCCTCTATATCTAGTGGCTGTTCTGTTCTCTGACCCCAGATAAGTTTATTAGGGTGCACAATATATTGGGGGACACAATATCACCACATTCACCTATTAAGTGATAGCCTCTAGTCTCATGTTTCATATGTTAAGAACCACTGAACTTGAACTCTAGCCCTTGGCTTTGCTCAGTCCAGCTGCCTTGTTATCATCATTCGGTCTCAGGTGCTGTGAGCATCTCTGACTTCAGCCTCGCTCCTGATTATCCTTCCCGCTTGTTTCCCCTCTATTCCTCCCATTCTGAGAAATGACATTTTCTCTTCTACATTTGAATGGTGTGTGTGTGTGTGTGTGTGTGTGTGTGTGTGTGTGTGATGTGTGACACATACACACAAGTATGCAAATGCGTGAACCTGTGTGCGTGCATGGGGAGGCCAGAGCAGGATGTCAGATGTCTTTCTTTCTCAACTGCTCTGTGCCTTATTGTCCAGAGATAGAGTCTTTCACTGAACCCCAAACCCAGCATTTCAGTTAGGCTAGCTGACTCTAGGGATCTGCCTGACTTCACTTCCCAGTGCTGGGCTGACAGGCACACGCTCAGACCCTCTTATCCACTGACTTATCACCCTCATCTCCATTTCTACATTTTCATGAATAAAATGTTCAGTCCCCATCCTTGAATTATCTCTTATTCATAATTATTTTATGTTTTATAACTCATTAACCAATTCACCATTCAATTGTACCAGAAATTTTCCTTAGAAATGCACCCTGACTCTGATCATTTCTCAGCCCCCTCGTCTCTCTGCTGGTTTAAAGCAGCAGACACATACACCTCACCTCCTTACAGCAGATCCTCCAGCTAGTCATCAAAATGAACCCTTTCAAAACATAAAGCAGATCTTCTGACCCTCAGCCAGGGATGAACAGAGAAAATAGAGACTTTCTTAAACGTATCCATTATGGTAGCTGAATCCTGAGGAAGAGGATGTGGAAGGAGGCAGGCCCAAAGTCTGTGGGAGTTTGGCTGGAGGTGAGACAGAATGGCAGTTGACATTAGTCAGAACAATGCTTGTAAGAGAGAAGTAGAATCCTGAACTCACTTCCTGTCCCAGGCCTTGGGATTTCTGTCAGAATGTAGATTTTTGTAGGGAGGTAGGCAGCTCCCAACCTGGAAAGACATGTGGTTGAAATTATAGAAGAAAGACAAAATCTTGAAGAAAGCTACTGGATGGAGGGCTGGAACGATTCTTGTGGGGAATGGGGAGCCCCTATGTGTGCCCACAGTCACGCTGGTTCTCATTTATCAGAGTAAATACTCGCCTGGCCACATGGTTAGAATGTTCTGACAAAGCATGCCAGATGTTACCAATAAAGAGAGCCCTTCTTTATACATACCGTTATTGGCATAATATTTTCTCTGTTTCCAGCTCTTGCGGAGGCGTTGTTGACAGTTTGATGGACTAAGGACTCACTCTGGGTTTGATTGCGTCTCAATCACCAAAACCCCAAACTGAAAGGAGAGTGAGAGCTAACTATCTGTCTTGACTGAAAAATGTAATAATAATAGCTCAGATAGGATATCCCAAGTAAAAAATAGTTTCACATGAGGAAGGTCCCAGAGGCGGCTGGAGAAGCCCTATTAGTTGGCTTCCAGAGTTAGAGGATATGAGAGGTAGATTATGTGTTCTCTACTGAAGATTAACTGCAAGGCAAGCAGAGGGAAAGCCAGCATTAACTAGCAATGCGGAATATACATGAATCCACCTCTAAGGACACCGTCATTTGTAAATGTTAACTTCCATCTTGGTAAGAATGATAAAATGTAACAACTACCATTTGTTTAATGAATATTTTTGCTATGTACTCATGTCTATATTATTATAAATATTGTACATAAAATATATATATCCATACATCATTCTACGTTATGTATGAAACACATATTGTAGGCAGAGAGATGGATGGATGGATGATAGATGGATAGATAGATATATGGACGACAGTTTTTTTCATGAACCTATAAGATGGACACTAATACCCCCTTCCATTTGCTTCACAGCATTCGGGGCCTCCCTTGTTTTCCTCCCCTCTTCAGGCATTCTGAGGCACTCACTGGTATCATCTACAGAATATTTTGCCCAGGAGAGTAGAGGGGCAATGCTAAGGGCATACTGAGGTCAGCACTACGGAGATGTATTTTTTCTCTTTGTGCATTATCCTGAGGGTACATAGGAGGGAATTTAAGCCCTTTGAGTCTTTTCTCTTCTGCAGATTGAATTAGCCATGGGATGGTTGCAAAACCAAAGCTAGAAACAAAACCCCCAAACAAGAACAAAGACTTTCTTTTTTATTGTCATGTATCCATTATGTCGATGGGTTTTATAAGGACATCTTCACACAAGCATTTATTGAACTTTGACCACATCCACTCTTTTTTTCTCTTCTCCCTCCTTCCCATAACCCCCCTTTGTTCTTCAAGCCTCCCTTTCATCTATTGACACTCTTACGTACATCCATGTGAATCTTTATTCCACTGACATAATAATCTGTGATGGTGAAACTCATTTCTAGAGGAATGAGGTGGCTAAGTGGGTGACAGATCATTCTCTGAAGACGCCATTTGCCTTTATTTTGTAAGTGGGAACTAAGTTTCAGAATAATTAGGTTAGAAGCCCCCAAATGGTAACCAGGGAAAATGTGTATTCAATTCAGGTCTATTTTGATAGATACTCTCTTCAACTTTGATTTGTTGCCTACAATTCACATGTCTTAAGAAGAATCTGTATGAGTGACCCAGCTTTGACTCCTTTGCTTTGAATCCTCCCATGGACCAGCTGCTGCAGTTGTGTAAGAGGTGGGAAAGGCAGCCCTGGGTAATGGGCTTGGGATATATATATATACATACATATATATATATATATATATATATATATATATATATATACACACACACACATATATATATATCACAAGAACATGCAATTCATTCTATAACAAGACAAATAAAAACTCTGCTTGAAAACTGAATAAGTGTTTGAAACAACACTTTCTACCTGGAGCTGGACTGACTTTTCCAGGCAGAGACTGCATTTTCCATTCCTGGTACCCAGTCCAGTCCCAGAAATCCACGTGGACAGGCCACAGAGAAGGCAGCTGATCTTATCCTGGCTTGGGTCTTGCACATTGGGTTGGGCTGTGTCCTTTTCTCTGGGACAATAAATGGTGGTCCCTATAGTAGCAATATTTTCATAACCCCCTGCCCCATTTTCCACTACCTCTCTATCTTTCTGTCCTTTTAGGAAAGATCCAAATATCAGGAAAGCATGACATAGTCCACTCTCCTTTTATTTCATGACTAGTGTTCACTACACCCGAGCAGAAAGTAGGCATCATGCCATAAAGTGGGGAACATAAAGTAGGGTGATACTGAAACTGTTAGAGTCACATTAAATTCCTTTAAGCCAAAAGGCAACTGTATATCTCATTTTCTTTTCTTTGGGATTAAACTTTGTTCTTTTTCTTAGAGATGCCCTCTTCATTCCTCATAAATTGTCCTTTACAAAGAATTGCCCTGACAAAGATCTAGGATGGATTAGATTCTTCCTGGCCAGCTGTTTGTACAGATAACAGCTGGCACAAAGGTACAGCTCATCAGTACTAGATGGGTAGAATACAAGTGGGAAGATAGAAGAAAAATGCCAGGACGCAGCACGTATCAGAGCCTGAAGAATTACCAGAGACAGAGGAAGAGCAAGGGATTTTGGTTCTCTTTAAATCAGGAAATGAGAGAGAAAAGAATTGCTTTCCCCCATGGAAAGTGTCCCATCAGTAGACATATCCTGGGGAAGTTCAGACATTAAGATATTCAAAATATCCCTCAACTTCTAAGGCAGTAATGATTTGCCCCACTTGTAGGGGAAAAGGGTCAGCTACAGAAACCCACCCTGACCCTGGAGCCCAGGACCAGTAAAAGAAACACAGCCTTGATCTGTGAACCCAGCCAGTGAAAGAAACACTTTATCCCTGAACCCAGAACCTAAGAAACACGCCCTGACTCTGAAACCAGTGACAAAGAAACACACTTTGTCCCTGGAATCAGAGCCAGTGAAAGAAATATGCTCTGGCTTTCGAATTAGAGCCAAAAAGCTAAGAAAGGGCAGTGAAAGAAACAGTTTGGTTCTGAAATCAGAGCCATCTCTGCCCCTGACACATGAAACTAACCAATCCCTGAGCAAAAAAAAAAAACCCCAACCAATCCCTGGACAGAAAATCTTCTCCCTGGAGAAACTCTGCCCTTAAGAAATCCTATATAAACCACCTTGCCTGGTCAGTTGTCCGACTGTCCTTTCCCATCCTGGCAGAGGCAGCCACTCTCCTGGACTCTTCCTTCCCAAATAAATTTCTTCCTCCAAAGACTCTTTGGTGTGAAGATCTTCATTTGCTGATGCAGAGAAGAAGAACCTTGCTAAGATGTCCCTTAGGGGACTGAGCAGGAAAAAAACAAAACAAAAAACCAAAAAACAATACTTGCTGAGTGTTCCCTAAGAGGTCTGAGCAAGGGAGAGCTGAACAGAAGAACCTTGCTGAGAAGTACCTTAGGGGACTGAGTAAGGTAGAGCAGAAAATGTAACAACTTTTGGCTAGAGAAGGAGGAGATCGCTACATTTCTGCAGGGGTTTCGCTTTAGCAGACTGAAGAAAAAGAAGCAACATCTTGGGCTGGAGAAGAAGCAGAGCTCTGCTGGGAAGCCCCAGAAATGGCTCTCCTCGAGAGGAACAGGATTATTACATCCTGCGGGGAGACCACCCCTCACTGGAACCCAAATCCAGGTATCTCCTGACTCCCCCGAGCAGTCATGATACCTTTCCCTCCAGAGCTGAGCTGTCCCATTGCAGCTCCAGCTGCCAGAGCTGTCCCAGCAGCTCAGGATATTGCCTGACTCCCCTGAGCTGTCAGGATACCTTTCCCCCAGAGTTGCAACACTCACTTAACACCACTCATCTTTAGATTAGAAGAATCACGGTTGTTTGAGCATCACATTGATGGTTTTTCAGTAGCAACAATTTCACTTGGAGACAGGCTAGGTTCCTCATCTCCAAGCTCAACTTTTAGGCAAAGCAGTTTAAAGTCAGGTCCACATCACATAACCTACTTGTAAATTTAAAGTTGTACTTTTGCTTCTTGCCAAGTTAGAAGGTAGTTTAGAGATGTGATTGAAGTGCTATTCCTGAATTTTGCTAGGACATACTCGAATTTCTGGTCCTGTTGTAACCTTTGGTCCAGGTAAGTGATGGCTCTCAGGAGGAATCAGATTCCTGTATGGGGTTGTTAGGATTTGAAAACAACAGTAATAGCAACAATGGTTTAGTAGCACTTGAACTTCCAGGTCATAACTCTGTGAAACCTGACCTAGTCTCCTCATTTGCACATGTCCTCCTGTGAATCAAGGGACTAAACAACCATTCCCAGTAAAGACACCGAGCTCCAGAAAGAAGTATCTTGGGATGTTTAGGCTTTGTAATAAAGTGCCATTCTGGAGACTGGGAAGTTCATGATCAAGGTGTTGGCAGATTTTCTGAGAGCTCTCTTTTTGGACTACAAATAGACACCTTCCTGCCATAATGTTACATAATGATGAGAGAGCTCAGTCTCCTGAGCATTCTCTTTCTGCTCTAGCATCTCAAGTCAGTACTTGAGATAAGGCCCTGCTTCGTCTTTCCTCTTAAGGCTCAAGCCCCCCTTCCTAATGTTATCGAGTTGGGCTTAGGTGCTCAAGGTATGATTTTTTAAAAGCAAGTATTTGACCTATAGCAGTGGGCTATAAAAAAGAAGACCCCAAGAAAAACAAAATGTCACATGAGGTCTCATCATTCACAGTGACATTTAATCATTCTCCAGGAACCACACCATTGTTGTCTTTTTATCTCTTGCTTCTGTGTGTTCCTGAAAGTAGTGGGCTCCTTTTCAGGCACCCAAATTCCAGAGAAAATCATGTGAGTTCATACAAGTATACTCCCAAACTTTTACAATATAGTGACTTCAGGATGTTGTGGAATTCCACCACTTAATAACTTTTCAAAATCTAGGAAGTCATTTCTTCAAAATGGGCTCTGTGCATTTACTCTATAAACTGTGTTATTGACACCCTAAGTTTCTTTAGCTGACTTAACTTTGGCTCACTTTATTTCTTCAGCCTAGACAAGGAATCTGTGTGACATTCCTTTGGTGTCCTCATTGTAAATTCTCATAAGGGCGCTAAGATTTTTTCATGTGTATTTTTTAATTCCAGTGAGTTTCTTTTCAGTTGTCTCTATATTTTATTAGTTTTCATTTCTGAAAAGTTTGTTTCTAGTTTTAATGTCTTTGTTGTTCTTGACAGCCTTGTTATTTTTCTGAGACCCTGGAGATGATGGGCTCTTGTATTGTCCACAGAGGGCACCACAGAAAGCATGGTTACTTCCCAGGGGCTCCATCCATTGTTGCCACAGTTATTTCTGGCCACCTGCTCCTGTGAGCATGAAGCAGCAGTTGTGAGTACAAGTGAGTCATTGAGTTTATCTTCCTGGACAAGTAATCCCAAGGCTAACAAGGACTAAGGATGATGAAATGTCATCCTTTAATGGAGATGCAGTTTAGGGCTGAGATGGTGAACTTTAAAATGATTTTTAAGTTTACAAAATGTTGTCTGTGTAACTAGTCTCCTTCCTCTGGTCTAAATGAACCACAGACACCAACTAGAAGAACCATCGACAAATCTAAGACAAAGGGCTCCCTTGGTTTCTGTAACCATAGGCCAACATCGGCCCTGAGGTGAGCAGCAGACTGACATCTCCCTCACCCTAACTCCTAGCCCTAGCTATCCAGTCTCACACCAATCTTAGAGCTAGGGTGAATGACTTCACAGAAGCCATTAAAGTCTTAGGTCAGTGGATGCTGTAGAGGCCAAATTGCCCTGAATTAATGATGGGAGCCCTCTAAAAGCAGTCTCTTTCTGGCTGCTAGAAAAGGAAGAGAGGTTTGTGGGATGAAACCATTCCACATGTTACTACTGGCTTTCCTAGGGAGGTGGCCACGGAACAAGGGCCTGGCAGCAATTGCTAGTGGCGCAGAGATTCCTGGCCAACAAGACAAAAGGAGTTTTAGTTTACACCATAAGGAAGTAAATTCTGCAGACAACCTGCATGCCTGGAAAGACAGTCTTCCTCAGCACCAGACAGCATGTACTCAAGGGAACCTACTGCGCTTCCTGCCTTTTCAGTTGATGAGCATTTCCTGATTTTTTTTAGTCCTCAACAGAGGACCTGGTTTTTACTCTCAGAACTGAGAGATACTGTAAGTGGCACCAAGTTCACCGCAATTTGCTCCTCAGTCCCATCACTGGCCCAGAATAAGAGCAGAAGAAATACAGAAGACATCTGGGAGGAACAGTGCACAGCCGAACTACGTAGAGCCTTGGCTCCCTGTTCATTACTTTCTCTGTTGCTGTTATAAAACCATGGCCGAGGTGGCTTATAGAAGGAAGAGTTTGCTTTGGGCTTCTAGTTCCAGAGGGACGATGGCCCACTGCTGTCACACAGGGAAGCATGGCAGCAGAGCACAGGCACGGCAGGAACAGCTGAGCGATTACATCTTAGAACCACAAACAGCGGCGGTAAACTCGAAATGGAAGTCTTCAGACTCTTCAGGCCTGCCCCTAGTGACTTAATTCTTCGAGAAAGGCCACAACTCCTAAGTCTCTCCAAATAGTACTGCTAGTTGGGGACCAAGTATTCATATATCAGAGCCTTTGGGGGACAAATCTCATTCAAGTCATCACATCCATTGAGGCAGTGATGGCCTCTCATCTCTCTGGACTCTTAGCCCAAAATAAGCTGGCTCGTCTACGAGTTGCCTTGGCCATGTTTTATCTCAGCAAAAGAAGGTAACTAACAGAGGCTCGGACAGACACTTTTGGTATTTTCTACCTTAGAGAGAACCCTGGTGAACCC
The DNA here is from genome assembly GCF_903995425.1 of Onychomys torridus. Classification (NCBI taxonomy): domain Eukaryota; kingdom Metazoa; phylum Chordata; class Mammalia; order Rodentia; family Cricetidae; genus Onychomys; species Onychomys torridus. Next base: position 25,392,033 of record NC_050453.1, read on the forward strand.
GAGGAAGGATTGCCTGGGAAGACTTGGCCACTCAGAAACTCCACACTCTGTTTCTCCCATTTGTAAAATCCGCAGATGGGCATTGCATCCGTCACTTTTCTGTTGCTGTGATAAAATAGCCTGAATGAAGGGAAGAAAGGGTTAACTGGGCTTGTGTATCCAGAGGGATGGCATCCACAAGGGCATGCAAAGCATGACCAGAGCAGGAAGTGGGGTGATCACACTCTCACTTCACAAAAGCAGCAGAGAGGAGAAACAGAAAGTGGAACCAGACTCTAAACCCTCGAGGCCCATCCTTAGTGGCATCCTTTCTCCGGCAAGGCTCCACTTCCTACAGGTCCCACAACTTCCCCAAGCAGCATCACCAGCTGGGGACCAAGTGTTCAAACAGGTCAGCCTGCTGGAAGCATTTCTCATTTAGACTACCAGCTTGGAGTCTCAAGGAGGTGCAGAAGCAATTCTTGAGGTTGTTGATGTGAAAGAGTTTTAAGAATGCACCCAAGTGACACTGTGATTGGTGGCTTTACTTTTAAGTGAACGCAGAGGATGAAAAAGAACATTTGCAAACAGATGCATAGGGGATGAAGGAACAAACCCGGTCTTACACTGGAAAACTTTTCTCCCATTCCAAGTACATTACCAACATTTCCATACATTCCTTTGAACTTCTCCAATGCAATGGGAAGAAGCGATGGGAAAACTTTGTCAACCCAAAGAGCAGTGGTCAGAAAGGATGCGTTTTATATCATCTATAGTTAAAAAACCGTATCCATATTCCATCAATTGTCACAGCAAAGTGAACTAATGTTTTTATCTTATTGTTCACCCATTTCTCATTCATTTGTACATTTTTCTGCTCATTAATTTACAAAGCAGGTGTTTAGTTTCCATGACATCAGACATTTAAGTGAAGTTTTAATTGAAAGTATCTGATTTGACTCTAAGAAACTAATTACTAAGATCTATTTTGGAGGGCTGTTATTTTTTACTTTTTGAAAATGCTTCTAAGGTTGTTGGGCAAACTGCAGGATCCAAAGTCCTCACATTAAAAACACATGCCTAGCCTGGAGAGAAGCACTATCTTCCTACTGCTGTGCATGGTCTACATGCTTCTACAATATATGTTCAAGCCCACTCTCGACGAGAACTGATGTGCAAACCACTCTATAAAAGTTCCCTTAAATATAAGGCGAGCACTTCAAGCCCACTCTGATTCAGACCTAGGATCCTGTATTTCTTTCCAGATGTAGTCATCAATCAATGCAGATACCACAGATTTTTTTCACCAAAAAATTCTTTGAGCAGAATTCTAGGCCTAGCAACTAAATCTCACTTACATTTAGCTGAGTTTACCTTTGCTATAACATAGGGAGATGAGGGCAAACCCTGCTTTTCTTTGCTACATTGTATGTGGTACTTGATATCCTGTCAGAAAAAGGACTAGTAGTGACCATACTTTCCTGATGAGAAGAGTCCTGAGGGTAAAGAGGGTCATGGCCATTTAGGGCTACCAGCACCTGTAACAGAGGACAGGTCACACCCAGGATTATTCACTCGACAAAGTAGCTGATTGAAGAACAAGCAGGAAAGAGAAGGCTGTGCTAGCACACATACTGTCAAGGCAAGCATCAAGGCAGGGCTTCTACAAAGTCTTAAGGAACATAGTTCCCCAGTGTTGTTATTGAAGGAAGCTGGTGAAAGTCAGAGGAGTCAAGAATGGAAGGCAGATGTGGTCTTGTCAATGAATTAGGAGGCTGTTGTAGACCCAGTGGATTTCAGAGCTTCTAGGGGAGAACAAGAGTTTTGGTCAAGGACACCAGGCAGCAGGGAAGATGAAGGGGTGGGGCATGCAACTGATGCCTCCCTTAAGACTTTGTAGGATAGATGACTGCTGTATGGCCTACAATCTTAGACAGACTCCAACCTAGGAGAGCAGTAACTTTGTAAGGATCAGCTCAGATTTGAATGTGTACTGGAATAAAGTGACAGGTTGTGGTGGCTTGAAATAAAATTGCCCCAAAGGGAGTGACACTATTAAGAGGCATGGCCTCGATGGAGGAACTATGTCACTGTGGGGGTGGACTTTGAGGTCTCTTTTTTTCAAGCTTCCCTGATGTGGGATGTTCAAGTATGTCAAATGTTTTGCTCTGGTTGGTTAAAATAAAACACTGATTGGCCAGTAGCCAGGCAGGAAGTATAGGTGGGACAAGCAGAGAAGAGAATTCTGGGAAGTGGAAGGTGGAGGCAGAGAGACCTGCCAGTGACCGCCATGACAAGCGAGATGTAAGGTACAGGTAAGCCACGAGCCACGTGGCAAGTTATAGATGAATAGAAATGGATTAATTTAAGCTAGAAGAAGTAGATAACAAGAAGCTTGCCATGGCTATACAGTTTATAAGTAATATAAGCATCTCAGTGATTATTTTATATGTGGGTTGTGGGACCGCAGGGGCTTGGTGGCACCTGGAGAGAAGCTCTCCAGCTACACTTCCCTCAGTGTGACAGTCAGTCGACTTCCTGTTGCCTGCAAGATGTGGCACTCTCAGCTCCAGCACCACATCTGCCATATGCTGCCATGCTCCCCTCCATGATGATAATGGACTGAACCTCTGAAACTGTAAGCGAGCTACCCTCAATTAAATATTTTCTTTATAAGAGTTGCTGGGTCCCAACAATAGTAAACTGTAGTTAGAGATTTCCTGCCTGGCCCAGTCAGGACAAATCTCTCTTACCCGCCAGTCCCACAGTCTCTCAGACCCAACCAAGAAATCACACAGAAACTTACATAGTTTAGAAACTGTATGGCCGTGGCAGGCTTCTTGCTATCTGCTTCTTCTATCTTAAATTAACCCATTTCTGTTAGTCTATGCTTTGCCACATGGCTCGTGGCTTACCGGTGTCTTTACATGTTGCTTCTCATGGTAGTGGCTGGCAGTGTCTCTCCCCAGCCTTCTACTTCCCAGAATTCTCTTTTCTCTTGTCCCGCCTATACTTCCTGCCTGGCCACTGGCCAATCAGAACTTTATTTACACAGAGCGATATCCACAGCACTTCCCCTTTTCTTTTTTTTTTTTTTAAGGAAGGTTTTAACTTTTACATAGTAAATTACATATAACAAAACAATTATCAAGCAAGAATTACAGTTACAATATTAAAGAAGATATCCTATCTATCTTATATTTATGAGTCTAAGGTTTTATATCTAACGTATCTTTTATCATAACTGAGGAAATTATAACTATCTGTCTTTAACCACATCAAAGACCTCAGAAGGATATAATATTATCTGAGAACCGGGAGAAGGATGCAAGCAACTTTCGGGAGTCTTGCAGGGTAGACAGAGACAGCTGGCAGCCTGAACAGTCACCTAATGTTCCTTTGTAAAGTTGGGGCATTTGTCTTCAGCCCACAGGGCTAGAGTCTCTTGGTCACTTCTCTCAGTGTCCTGTAGAATGTCTGGCAGTTTCCTCTGTGAAGCAGGAACCTGAAGGACCATTTTGTCAAGCAAAGTTTAGTGGTCACCTTTCTATGGGTCCTGCATGTCCAGTCAATCAAGCAGTCCAGGCAAGAACAGTTTCTTGTCCAAATGGCTATTTTTGTCAAGGTGAAAATAAACTCTATATGAAGTGTCTTCAATGCCCATCCTCCTCTCTGAAGTAAGTTGGTGCTGCCAGGAGCAGACATGTCTCACTGTCCAGAAAGTCTAAATTTTAAAAGTATTTTAAATGCCATATTCTGTAGGTCTTTGAAGTATTTGAAGATTACCTATCTATCTGAAATATGTCTATGTATATCTAGAAGACTTAACTAACATGGCTACGAATATGATTATCATAGATGACTAATTATTAATCTATTTTTAATTATCCATTTCAATTTAAAATGAGCTATACAAACATAATACCTTAAACACGATTAGAAATATACACACAGTATAACAAAATTAACTTTAAGTTTGTATCAATAGACTAAAATCTATACCAATGTAAAACATTTTAAACAAGTTGTTGCTCTTTAGAAGTAAGTTCCTTAATCTACCCTTTCATCCTATTATATCTGTATCATATCCCCCTTTCTTCTTTAGAAAGAGATCTCATTTATAATCAAACTGCTTTAAAGAAAAATATTGGTTTTTTTTCTGTCCCACATCAGAGGGCTCTTCTGATTTGGGACACAAGAATCTCTTAACCTTTTCTTTTAGCAATATGTCTGGGTTTAGAGAAGGAGTGAGCCAATTCCGTCTCCAAAGCCAGCTTGATAATTTTGGGAATGTGGGCATAGTTTCTCTTACTACTTCCTGCTGGAGGAGGGCACTGTGTCTTATGGGGACATAAAGAAAATTTTAGGATTATGGAGTAGTCCATTAGGGTGAACCTCTGAGCCAGTTGCCTTGAAACCATTCTGGATGTCGTATCATCTGGGCCATTGTGTCATTGGAGACCTTTCAGGTGGTCTTGGCTGATCAAACCTGATGTATCTTAATCTGGAACTTTTTTTTTTTTTTTAGCTAGAAAAGGCTAAATCCAACATGCAGCAGAGTAAAGTGCCGCTTGTAGACTCCTCATTCCCGTCACACTGCAGGTCAGACGCACACGCAAGGAACCCGCCATAGCAGCTCAAACAGGCAGGCTGCTGCTACCTTGAGAAAGACAACTAGGAAGCTGTTTTTAGCTCCGTTTTAGAATCTTTTTTCTCAGGTTTTAGGTGGAAATTCTTGCCAACACGTTGGACGCCATTTGTAGTTAGAGATTTCCTGCCTGGCCCAGTCAGGACAAATCTCTCTCACCCACCAGTCTCACAGTCTCTCAGACCCAACCAAGAAAGCACACAGAAACTTACATAGTTTAGAAACTGTATGGCTGTGGCAGGCTTCTTGCTATCTGCTTCTTCTATCTTAAATTAACCCATTTCTGTTAGTCTATACTTTGCCACATGGCTTGTGGCTTACAGGTGTCTTTACATGTTGCTTCTCATGGTAGTGGCTGTCAGTGTCTCTCCCCAGCCTTCTACTTCCCAGAATTCTCTTTTCTCTTGTCCCGCCTATGCTTCCTGCCTGGCCACTGGCCAATCAGAACTTTATTTACACAGAGAGATATCCACAGCAGTAAACCCTAACTTAGACACAGGTCTCACCAGGAACTATGAAGCAAAGACAGGTGTTTCTGGAGAAGGCCCAGACTTTGGGGTGAGAGTAAAGATGGAGTAGCCCCTCAGAGCAACCACCACTTTGATAAAACCTATGTGCTTGTTTGTGTGTGTGTGCATGTGAGGGTGTATGTGGCGGCTAGAGGTTGACTTTGGACATCTTCCTCAATGGCTCTCTTCCTTAGCTTTGGGGACAAGATTTCTCTCACTGAACTTGGAGCTCACCTGGCTAGTCTAGCTAGCTGGCAAGTTTCTTTCCTCTCTACGTCTAGGATTGTAGCCTGTGTATCTGCTGTGCCTGGGTCTTATTTTCATGTTTATAAGGGGGCTGGAGATCAAACTTTGGTTTCTCTGCTTGCGCAGCAAGTACTTTCCTACTTAGCTTTTTCCCCAATCTTGAACTCTATTCAGAAAGAAAGTCTAAGACCAGGAAATACAGAGCACACTGACTCTGAAATACCCTTCCCACCGGCTCCTCTGGTGACCTTTACCATACTTGCCACACCCTCATTTATCCTGTGGACTCATATAAACTGCCAGTCAGTTTTCCAAGGGCCTACTGTGTGCTGAGCACATGATGGGAACAGAGGAGAGAGGGTAATGAATAAAGTCTGGGCATCTGACCTCAAGAACTTTTCAGCTAGAAGAGTTAGAAATCTGAGAGACAGTGATGGAAGTCAGAGTCCACTAAGCTGGGAAGTTACCTTGCCTGGTGCGTCCTGTAAAATGGGCCATTTCCACTTTTTTTTATGGGTTCAGAGTTGAATGTAGTGGCTTGAAATGGGATGGCAGGAGAGGAAGAGACAGACAATTATCTGTCCTCCTACAGATCTGTGGGCTCCTGAAGCTAAGAGGGAATTAAAAATGTAAATGAGAGCTCAGAGTCATTCATCTCAAGCTGTGAGCTGTGCAACTCCAGGCAAAGATGTCTGCAAAGTATCTCTTCTCTGCCGAGAAAGGAAGTCCCAGCTACTGTGTCTAGGTGTTAGCCAGGTGGCTTTGTGTTTTCAGCCCGGACAGTGACATTGTGATCTAGTTTTCTAGACAGTGGTAGGACTTAGGGTGGAAGTGCAGGGCTGAGAATTGGGGCAACCAGAAATTGATTACCACCCAGACACTCCCTCTCCTCCCTCCCTCAGCATTAGACATTTCTGACCAGTGGTTGGTAGCTATGACCAGAACCTCCCTGATAAGGGAGAGGGGTGAGTGCAGGACTTGGAGCTCTGAATATGTATGGCCCCAATTTCTTTGTGTGGCTGATATCTGACTGGATATTTATTCTTTGAGATTATACATTCTGACTCAGAGGAACAGAGGGCTGGTGAGAGCTTCTCTCTGGTGCTTAATAATTTGAAGAAATTTACATTTCAATGCAGCGCTGTGTTAGGTTTCCCACACAACTTCTTCCCCTATGTTCTACTTGCCCCCACCCCCAATCTCCTCCAATGTAAAGAAAGAAGAGTCGATGATTCCTTGGGTGTGAGCAGGCTGTAGGGAGAAAGGACTAAGGGAGGGAAATCATAGCACAGCATCAGAGGGAGGAGATTTATTGATATTCTTCTTAGAATTTATTCCCTCAGAATCCTATTTATTTTATTTATGTTTATAAATCACATATTAGCAAGTACAATGAAATCTCCTAAAAACCCAGTAGGTTTCTTGGCATTCTCTGTGATTGAAAAGAGGCAAAGGAGAGTAAAACAGGAAGGTATGGGAGGAGCTGGGGGACAGGAAGGTTGCAGGTTTGGAGAAAACATCTTCCAGAGACTAGCAGGTGTGACTTTGCTTGCTTTGTGTGCGCAAGTGCAATCCAGATACTCTTCTCTGTCCTTCCCCCACTGCCTTCCCCAAGAGGATTCCTTGTCAGGTAATTAACCATCAACATTACAGAAAGTACTTGCCAGGCAGAAGTGTGAAAACACATTTACACCTCATGTAAATGGGAGAGGTGATTTTTTTTTTCCTGTTTGAGTGACACCTGAGGAGTCATACAATGATAAAGATGAAATCATCCATGGTTCAGATCTGTTTCTGTCTCTATTTACTCGCATGCCACAGAACAGAGGAACAGGCCAGGAGACATAGTAGCCCAGGCTAGCCCCTTTACTAATAAGAGGGCCCTTTTTCTATTGTATATGAAATCAACAAGCTTGTAAGATGCTTAATTGTACCATGAGCTGATTCTTTTGTATGGAACTGTTGTACAAGGACAGAGGAAGAAAGTTCAAGTCAGGAGAGCAGGAAGAGGGAGTCCATAATGTTTCATGGAAGATGCAAATCCACAGCAAGGCTGGAGATGGAAGAAGGGCATGCTGGGTGATGGGATAGGAAAGTGAAAATTCAGGAAGGAAAATGAGCTGTGAAGGAAGGTCTCCAGGCAGAAGCCTCACCTTCAACTGAACCTTCTCCAAAGCTGATAGTTGACAAGAACTTCAAATGACTGCGAGGAGATTGGGATACTGTAGGTCTAGAGTCTGATTACTGTTTATGTTGGGCCATTTTCATTGCTTTTAGTAGTTATTTCTTTACCACTTCTATGTCTACCAACATTCCTGCAGCTAACATGTAAAACTGTGAAATGTACTTGCAGACCACTAGCTTCTACCAACTGCAAAGGCTGTACCGTCAGATAGCATCCAATGCCTATATAGCAGAGATTTCCTGCTTTGTTTTCCCCGACCTACCCTAATGTTCCACCAATATACGGAAAGGTACCTTAACTTACGACTTTCTTTGTTCTGTTACTATAACCTTTTATCAAACTGCTGCCATATTGGTCCATGGAATCAGGGGTAACTTGAACCTGGGCCGTGGTTGCTCATATTTGGCTCTGGAATGAACTATTATGCATTGTCTTTGGAGTCTGCATGGAACATTATTTAGTATAAGAGTCTTGATAGATGAGGTGAGTTTATAGTCACATCATAGAATGTTTTAGGAATAAAGACAATCAGTCCATGAATGAGGTGGGCTGCAAGGACAGGTTAATGGAGGAATGGTTTCTATACAACTAGAATAAAAATATGGAGCCCCTAGCTACCATAGCATGTTTAGAATTAACAATAGGGCAGGTAGATCGACACCGCCTCTAACTAAATGGAGCAGGAAAGAAATAAAAGACTATTAAGATCCCAGTGAACTATGGTCAGTTTCAACAAGAATCTTCTTGATAAAGGGGAACAGTACCCATGGCAGGGGAGGCAGAGCCTTCAAGACCTATCATTGTGGCATTGAACAGCAATAACATAAACTAACTTTAAGCCTAAACTTTCACTCTTAGGCTGATGTGGGGCAGGGGGGAAACGGTGCTTCTCACTGTAGTCATGTTTGAGGGGCATCACTAGGTGTGAGACCAGTGAAAGGATGTGGGCCTGGTAAACAATGTTGATGTCACAGAATTTTGATGCAATTTGGACGTTATTTAGACGTAGCAATGAGTTTTCTTTATGCCTTTTTTTTTCTGCTTTGAAATGCAGGTGTTTATTATTGTTGTTCAGGCATGATAGACTGGCATACCAAGTGATTACTACACTGCAAGATTCTTTCTCCAGAGAGAAGAGGGTCTATGCAACAGGAGGCCAACAGCCTTTATTATAGTTTCCATGGGAAGGAATGGGCAAGCCAGGCTTTGAACATTTAGGATTGGCTAGTATAAATTATTGGGTGGAGGAGCTGGTGCTGTGTAGTTAGAGTCGGGGAAATAGTGGCGAGGATTGTAAGAGCCAAACAAAAGGCTAGTGGGGTAGTAGCCTTTGACTGGTTGGACTGAATATTAAAGTATGTTTTCTGAGATGGTCTACGTTTTCTGTAGCTGGAGGCCTCTTTAGCGAGGGTTAGTAGCCACGCTTACCTGTGAGTATAAGGATATGATTTAGAATGTAATAAGGATTTATGCTTGTCTAGCGAAGTATCAATGGTAGATTCCTTTCTAAGGTCTATGACCTCACTATCACTGAGAAGCTGGCGAGGTTTCCAGTATCAGGCTTGACTTCTCTCTGTGGAATGGGTCTTAAGTCCAACTAGACAGCTGTTAGTTGTCATGGACATGTGAAAACCCCTCATTGCACCTTCAGGCATAACTTGCCATGTGTTCACAGGTGTTGCAACTGAGGATCATTTAATTGCTTCCCTCCCTTGACAGCTAGCATAGTATTTTTTGGAGCCGTGGAAGCTGGACCACAGGAAAGAGGCTCTCAGGTCAGAGCCCTCTTGAGTCATCTGAGTCCTGTGTCCTAAGTGTGTGGTACCTTCAGTAATAGGGGCCCATCCATAACCCCTGAGAGGTAACCAAGGGCTACACCTATCATTTATATTGTTTGGGGGAGTCATTTGAACTACCCTTAATCAACCTTTCAAAATGAGCTTTCTTTATTCCTTCCTTCCTTCCTTCCTTCCTTCCTTCCTTCCTCTTTCTTTCTTTCTTTCTTTCTTTTTTTTTTGGATTTTTGAGACAGGGTTTCTCTGTGTAGTTTTGGTGCCTGTCCTGGATCTTGTTCTGTGGACCAGGCTAGCCTTGAACTCACAGAGATCTGCCTGGCTCTGCCTCCCGAGTGCTGAGATTAAAGGCATGCACCACCACCGCCTGGCCAAAAAGAGGTTTCTTATGCCTGCTCCTGGGGGATTTGTTAGTTTATGGTTCTTGTAAGGAGCGCTGTTGGCCCAAGTGACTTAACTTCCTGTAAGATTGTGTGTGTGTATATGAGTGTGTGTGTGTGTGTGATAATATATCTGC